>NC_057739.1:6637490-6652163 GCF_004010195.1 Chiloscyllium plagiosum
TATATCAGAGTGTTACAGTGAGGGGTGTTGGGTATATCAAAGTGTTACAGTGAGGGCTGTGGGTTATATCAGACTGTTACAGTGAGTTGCGTTGGATATATCAGTATTACAGTGAGGGGTGTGGGATATATCAGAGTGTTCAAGTGAGGGGTATGGATTATATCAGAGTGATACAATGAGGGGTGTGGATTATATCAGAGTGTCACAATGAGGGATGTGGAGTATATCAGAGTGTTTCAGTGAGGTGTGTGATTATATCAGAGCATTACAGTGAGGGATATGGGGAATATCAGAGCGTTACAGTGTGGGTTGTGGGTTATATCAGAGAATACAGTAAGGGGCGTGGGGTACATCAGAGTGTCACAGTGAAGGATGTGGGATATATCAGAGTGTTACAGTGAGGGTTGTGGGTTATATTAGCGTGTCACAGTGAGGTGTGTGGATAATATCAGAATGTTACAGTGAGGAGTGTGGGTTATATCAGAGTGCTACGATATGGGGTGTGGGTTATATCAGAATGTTACAGTGAGGGGTGTGGGTAATAACAGAGCGTTACAGTATGGGGTTATATCAGAGTGTTACAATCAAGGGTGTGGGTTATATCAGAGTGTCACAGTGATGGATGTGGGATATATCAGAGTGTTACAGTGAGGGATGTAGTTTATATCAGACTGTTACGTGAGGGATATGGGATATATCAGAGTGTTACAGTGAGGGGAGTAGGTTATATTAGAGTGCTACAGTGAGGGGTATGGGTTATATTAGAGTGTTACAGTGGGGTGTGTGGGTTATAACAGAGTGTTACAGTGGGGGGTGTGGATAATATCAGAATGTTACAGTGAGGAGTGTGAGTTATATCAGAGTGCTACAGTGTGGGGAGTGGGTTATATCAGTGTTACAGTGTCAGGTGTGGGTAATAACAGAACAAAACAGTATAGGGTGTGGGTAATAACAGAGCATTACAGTATGGGGTGTGGGTTATATTAGAGTGTTACAGTGAGGGTGCAGGTTATATCAGATTTTTTTAGCTTACTTACAGTGTGGAAACAGGCCCTTCGGGCCAACAAGTCCACACCAACCCGCCGAAGCGCAACCCACCCATACCTAACATTTACCTAACACTACGGGCAATTTAGCATGGCCAATTCACCTGACCTGCATATCTTTGGACTGTGGGAGGAAACCCACGCAGACATAGGGAGAATGTGCAAACTCCACACAGTCGCCTGAGGCGGGAATTGAACCCGGGTCTCTGGCACTGTGAGGCAGCAGTGCTAACCACTGTGCCACCGTGCCACCCATATTACAATGTTACAGTGAGGGGTGTGGGTTATATCACAGTGTTACAGTGAGGGGTATGGGTTATATCAGAGTGTTACAGTGTGGGGTGTGGGTTATATCAGAATGTTACAGTGTGGGGTGTGGGATATATCAGAGTGTTACAGTGTGAGTGTGGGATATATCAAAGAGTGACAGTGAGGGCTGTGGGATATATCAGAGTGTTACAGTCAAGGCTGTGGGTTATATCAGAGTGTTACAGTATGTGTGGGTTATATCAAAGAGTGACAGTGAGGGGTGTGGGTTATATCAGAGTGTTAGTTGAGGCTGTGGGTTATATCAGAGTGTTACAGTCAGGGGTGTGGGTTATATCAGAGTGCTATAGTGAGTGGTGAGGGTTATATCAGAGCGTTACAATGAGGGGTGTGGGGTATATCAGAGTGTTACAGTGAGGGGTGTGGGGCGTGGGTTATATCAGAGTATCACAGTGTGGGGTGTGGGGTATAGATTGGTCTGTCACCTGCATGTCCCTTAGGCAATGTGTTCCATACATCGGCAAAATCTGCCGCTCTTGAGCACTGGATACATCTAAATGGTAGGGGATGCGAAATGCAAAAATAATAAGTAAAATAAAATTGAATAAACTCCCAGAATAAAAGCGGTGTCAGTGCACTCTGGGGATCACAACACTGAATTGCTTCATGGTTTATTTCTGGCCTGGAGTCGTGTGGAACGAGCGCCGCCCAGCTGCAGCCTTCAGTATGGCAGGTACCTGGGAAGTTGCCTCCGAGAGGAGTATTCAGTCAGAACAGAGCCGCTGGCTCCTGTGCCTGGAATGAATGGAATTCGTGTTATCTACAAAACACACTCAGTTGCTTCGGAGACGAGCAATAATGGAAATGTAAATATTGAGCGATTCCTCTGATTTTATTTTGTTGTTTTCCAATTCTAAACCCAATGCCGCTTTCACCAGTTCTAATGGTTAGACAGGCACTTTGGTTAAAAGTGCAAGTTAGGAACATGCAGGTAAAAGGGGAAACAAAAGCTGAGAATTTCACCTGGATTTTCACCTCATCCAGATATTCAACTGGTGGCACCCCACCCCAATAAAATGCTCTTTCACTCCAAAAAATTAATTTAAATAAGGAGCATTTGATTTTGATTTAAACCGAATTCTTGCACAGGCTGGATAATGTTTTTATAATTGCAACAATTACATCGGTAATGTAAGAAATGATACAATTCAGGCAAAGTTTGAACCGTAGGGGCTGAAAATAAAATGACATCTAAATAAAAGTTAAAAATCACACACTACCAGGTTATACTCCAGCAGGTTTAGTTGGAAGTACGCTACTGATGTTGTGTGATTTCTAACTTTGTCCACCCCACTTCAACAAGAACACCTCCTCATCAGACCTAAATAAAACACCTCGGTCTTTTCTGGGGAATGGAGAATATTTAACACAAATTACTTTTTTTCGGAAAGATTACAGTTGAAAATTCAAACAGCACATGGCTTTTATATCAGCTGTTTTGCTGAGAGTTTAATACATGGAACTGTTTATCGACAGCCAGCTTGTTTTCTCCCTCTTTTTCCCCTGGACGGTGTTTTTTTTTTAAATTTCCTTTTTCTTGGCCGCGTTTCCACGGGCGGTAGGTGTTTGGCTGTGGCGCCGGGCATCTGTGCAGGGAGAGGAGCCAAGCAGTGACGCGAGAGCGGTGGGTGTGGAAGAGGGGAGGAGATCCCTCAGTCTCCCAATAAAACCCAGGCTGGAGGCTCCTGTCGTTGAATGAACTGCGAGCCGCGGCATTAGCAGCTTGTCACTAACTGAGAGAGACAAGTGCATCAGCGAGAAAACTGCACTTTGACAGACAGATATATTGCACTGTCCCTGTGCAGATCTCGACTGGTGCGCACTGTAGTAGATCCGAACCGACAGGGGTGAGAAATAAAAACATTTTCTTCCCCCCTCAGCTCTCCAAACTTTCCTCCAGCAACGAAGTGGAATCTGACGCCGCTGAAATTGACCTGAAATTAAACAGACCGCTCGGTGACACGTCTTAGACGACTGTTTTTATATTGTACATTTAGAGTTTGTTTATGTTTAAAAAGTTTTAAAGTAAATAGAAAGCAGGAAAGGGAGTTTTTGTTGTTGACTGTTTTATTTTGTTAAAGAAGATGGAAATACTTGTGTGTCTGACCATTTTATTCTGCACTGTGGCTGGGGTAAGTGTTATTAAGTGTTTTCTTTCATTCTTTGCTACAACTGATGTGTATTCGAATGTAATTATTTTTCTGTGTGTGGATGCTTTAAATGTTCCTGATTATCACTGAGGGAGCAGATCCTGTGATCTACATGCGGCTCATGAATCTGCCAACTGGCTTAAACCTTCTTTGCAGTTTTAGTTTGGTTACAGTTGTGTTAAAATATTTGCCTCCAAGTTTTCCTTTGCCAACCCTGGTCATCTTGAGATGGTCACAAAGAACTTGCTTAAAGTACATTTTCAGACTTTCGACGGTTTTAAACTGGGAAGGGGGATGTTAGTGATTTGCAGGCTTTTCACCTTTGTCACAGTGGGCACTACTCTAACGGGTGGCAAGACCCACTCCACAGACATTCCTGCACTGATACTACAGTTGCCCCAGAGGAGATGCTGTGTATCTGATCAGACGTGAAACTGTCAGGTGGATGTTAAAGATCTCACTGCACTATCTCACTGCCAACTTCCCCTCGTGTTCCTGGTCAGTGTTTAATCATTGAACCACTGGTCAGGCAGCATCCGAGGAATAGGAGAATTGATGATTTGAGTATAAGCTCTTCATCAGGAATGTGAAGGGCTTCTACCCGAAACGTTGACTCTTCTGTTCCTCGGATGCTGCCTGACAGGCTGTGCTTTTCCAGCACCACACTTTCAACTCCGATCTCCAGCATCCGATCACTTTCTCCTATCATTGAACCACCCTCAGGGGAAGCACTTTATCTGGTAGTTATGCGATGGCCATGTGTGGGAGCTTGCTGTCCCACTTGCTACATCTACACTTTGAATTCCTGGATTGGCTGATCTGTCTCAGGTTGTGAACAGCACTGTAGAAGTCTGTCTTTTCATAACAAGGATGGCCATAAGTCACTGGGATACTGTGCATGTACAACTTTTGTACTTATCACTGGGGATTCATCTCATCTCCTTGTGATCTTGGAAAATCAGTAGCATTTCCATACTTCATCGCTCCTCTTTCCCCCAGAGATATTTGCCCCCCCCCCCCCCAACCTGCCCACTGCCCTGCTGCTCTGATTCCTGCCTTCTGAAGGAGTCAGCCACTGGGGGACGTTGTGGTGGGGGACGTTGTGCTGATTGGCTGAGCTGAAAATGTGTTGCTGGAAAAGCGCAGCAGGTCAGGCAGCATCCAAGGAACAGGAGAATCGATGTTTTGGGCATAAGCCCTTCTTCAGGAATTGGCTGATTGGCTGAGCCCAAGGCACGGGGATAACCCTGAGGACAGGACAGATGGGAATGAGGATGGAGGGAGGTGGGCTCCACTAACGCACCAGACTCCCTGCCACCTTGCTGCAGAACCCCATTAGTAAGGAGGATACTTGCATTTCTATAGTACCTTTTGACAACCTCAGGGAATCCAGTGGTGCTTCCACAGTCAATGACGTGGTTCATGGAGTGTCCATAATGTGGGAAATTCATGAGTTAGCTCAATACAAACAGCAATGTGATAACGATCAGATTATCTGCATTGGTGATGTGGACTGCAGGATTGGCCCAGTCACTAGAGAGATCTTCCTCAGTATGTGCCAACTGTCAGCCTGGATTTTACACACAACTCCCTGGAACTCACCGGGAGAGCCATTCATTCAGCGACAGCTGGCTTTCACAAAGCCTGCCAAAATGCAGGCTCCAACAAGCTTACCTTTAGTTAGCTTGGCCAGTCAGGCACACTTCCCCCACCCTAGCTCTCCTCACATCAACCAATATCCCCTTTCTGGGGGGAGGAGGGAATCACAACATCTGAAAAACCTGGGAGGGGACAAACCTTCAGTTCAGCGTTCCCTCTGCAAGACAGGAGACTCGGAGCTCAGTCCCCAGCTCTCGGGACATTAGCTCTGAACTTAGGATCTCTATCCATAGATCCTCGTGCCTTGTGGGTGTATGTCACCCACTGTCCCCAACCCTTGGCCACTATAGGAGGCAGTATGAGCCACAAAGCCTCCTCCCCATATAGAATCAGCCATCCAGTGTAGGGATAGGCAGTGTCATAGTGGTAATGCCATTAGGCTAGGAAGCCAGAGGCTCTGGCTATTCTATCGAGGACACAGGTTCAAATCCGACTGCAGCAGCTGGTGGAATTAACAAATCTGGAATTTAAAGCTAGTCTCAGTGATGGTAACCATGACAACTATCTACTGTTGTCGGAAGATCCTATTGAGATCTTGCCTAGTCTGAGTCCATACCCACGGACTCTGGGTGACTCTTAGCTACCCTCTGAAGTTGCCCAGCATTCAGTTCAAATGGAGATGGGCAAAAGAAAATGATGCCCCACATCCCCTGAAAGATTAAAGAACTCCACTAACTGCATTTATGCCGCAGTTAATGGTGTGAAAGCAGCGAAGGTGTCTCACCGACATATCAATGAATTAAATTGGACTGGTGCCACATGGTGAGATATGAGAGACAGCTGATCGAAAAATTGGTCAATGTTTTTGGTTTTGGTGAATGATATAAAGGGGAAGAGAGAGGTCAGGGAGGAAAGATTACTGCCTGGGCACTGAAGACAGGAATGAGGATAGCAAGAGAATTGTGCCCCCTTTACTCCACACTCCTAGGGGTAAAGTGAGGCAAAGTAACTGGTCCTGGGCAGGAGCTGAGCTTCCGCGCTCTAAGTCACTGAGCACACACTGACTGAATGGCACAGTTTATCGTGGGACTTCCACTGGGCCTTAATAATCACAAACTGAGGCAGAGGGTGGTTGCTTCCATGTCAGTCTTCACACCTGGCTCAAAGTGGCACAAAGTGGGCAGTGCAATAGACAGAGGGATGCCAGCCTTGGGAACCACATCAGCAAACTAATGTCATTAACCCACTGACTCCTAGGGGTGAATGCTTTCCTGTTTCTTTTCAAGAAAAGAGGAGCATTGCTGACCTTTGAGTGTGCCCATAGCTTTCATAGAACTCCTAGTGTGGAATCAAGCCATTCGGCCCATCGAGTCCACACTGACTCTACAGAGAGCGTCCCACCCAGACCCATCACCTATCTGTGCAACTCTGTATTTCCCATGGTTAATCCATCTAGCCTGCATACCCCTGGACACTATGGGGCAATCTAGCATGGCCAATCCACCTAATGCTGCACATTTCTGGACTGTGTGAGGAAACCACCGTGCAGAGATAGGGAGAGTGTGCAAACTCCATGCAAACAGTCACCCGAGAGTGGAATCAAACCAGGGTCCCTAGTATTGTGAGGCAGCAATGTAACCACTGAGTCACTTTGCCAACCTCAGGTTGTTGTGTTTCAAGAAGATCCTGGCATCCTTTGCCCAGGCACCTTGGAGATTTGCAGCTGGTAACTCAAGACTAACAGTCCCCCCTCACATCACTGCACTCTTACTGTCAAAGTTACAGTGAAAAATACAGTCTGCAACATTTTGCAGTCTTAAACCGGTCAGTTCCACTATTGGCTGCAGGCTGTAGTGACCAGTTCAGTATCTCCACCATCTCAAAAACATCTCAGGTTTCACAGTTTCAGTCTGACTGCTTTGTAATCAAGAACACAAAACATCCTAGTTTGATCAGAAGCTGCAAGTCCATGTTACAAACAGGAGCAGGAATCGTTGAGGAATTAGTATGAGTTTGGGTGAAGAAATAGAGCGTTCTTGCATAACTGGAAATGTGTTGCTGGAAAAGCGCAGCAGGTCAGGCAGCATCCAGGGAACAGGAGAATCGACGTTTCGGGCATAAGCCCTTTTACCAGGAAACTAGAAGAAAAGCTTCAAGGATATCCTCAAAACCTTTCCTGAAATGAAATGCAATATCCCCATGGTGATGTCTAGCCCTGAGTCTATCCAAACCTGAGGAAGAAACATCTGCCAAGATGCCAGTCATTTTGAGAGTCTCTGACAGACCCAGGAGAAAGTGAGGTCTGCAGATGCTGGAGATCGGAGCTGGAAATGTGTTGCTGGAAAAGCACAGCAGGTCAGGCAGCATCCAGGGAACAGGAGAATCGACGTTAGAAGGGCTTATGCCCGAAACGTCGATTCTCCTGTTCCCTGGATGCTGCCTGACCTGCTGCGCTTTTCTGACAGACCCAGACCCAGTGTGAACTGCAGAAATACCCAAGCACCCACTTCAACAAGCACCACTTACCCCACGTAGGGGAAAGGGTGTGGATCCAGCATTGGACTATTCCTTTACCTCAAGGCCCATGAGTCTAGAGTGGAAGGAAGCTCTCGTCAATCCTGAGGGACTACCTCAGACAAAGAGAGACCAAATAAACCACATTTAGGGTTAGAGGTTTGGGACGAACTCTATCCTGAAAGAGCAGACAGGAACTTTCTGTTTTACCTCTAATTCAAAAGGCTGAACATATGACAGTGAAGCATTCCCTCAGTACTATATTAATGTGTCTGACCACATTGTGAGTTTTTGTGCCTGGGTTGAGAATTGAAACTATTTCAGAATTGGAGGTGAGACTGCACTCTGCCAAAGTATGATTGATACACGAGGTTGTCTGTATTTTTCACCAGTTCATCCTGACTGACCATGGTAAGGAGCAGTATGTATTGGTGGTGATGGTAAATCATGATATGGTATTCTTGCAGGCTAGTGTTAATGTCACAAATGACCTATGTTCACCGTAAATACTTTCAGTCCCAGTTTCACAAGGAGATTTGGGATAGCTCTTAAAGATGGGCTTTCCTAAATTTATCTACCCAGACTGGTAATCTAGTTGGAAAAGAGGGTAGGCTATGTATACATCAGTCCGCAATGCTGCAAGAAACATAAGGTGGGAGATCTTGGCACCTATCAGAGAGGAGGTGATATTTGCCACATTGTCCCGGGTCGAGGTGAAGTAGCAGTTGGAGAGGTGAAAGGTCAGTAATCAGCTGACAGCAGCAAGGTTTCCAGTTGCAGTTAACTCTCCCAACAAGCAGTTTGTCTATTGGATCTGTCCCTTGTACACTTCTTCAATTCAGAATGTGGTTAGATTTTTTACAAAAAATGAACACAGGTTAGATTGAAATTTAACGAATAGCAATAAACCTAAAGAGAAATTGACAAAAGAATGACGATGATGACGGTCCAAACATGATGAAAATATTTCTTAAAGAATTTGAAATTGTATTATTGGACTTTATCCTTGTGGGTGACGAGTCACTCCAGTGATCCACACATAGGAACGAAGGGTAAGCTTAGGCCATGTGATCCCTTGAGCGAGCTGCATCATTCAGTAAGATCAGGGCTGATCTGATTGCAGCCTCAACCTCAGATTGTGTGCTTGCTATAAGCCTTTATTTCCTTGTCAATCAAAAATCTATCCAACTGAGCCTTAGAAATATTCAAAGACCCTCGGCTCCACTGCTGTCTGAGGAAGAGAATTCCACAGACTCATTGAGAGAAAAAAGAATTCTCCACATCTCCACCCTAATGGGGAAATCCCTTATTTTTAACCAGCTATCTTTAATCTTGACTCTCACATGATCAGAAACATCTTTTTAGCACCACCCTGTCAACTGGCATTTCGGTATAATCCTTGCATAATGAAAAATTGATGCCTAATTCAGTCTCACAGTCCGTGAGCAGATGTTGCAAAAATGCAGTCAGCGTTTGAAGAGCATCATTTGCCTGGATCTGTCGGGGTTAAAAACCTGCGGGCAACTCCACAGCAGAAAACCTCTTGTAATTGTGAGTGGTTGTAATGAAGTGCCTGGTGATCATTGACATTGGCATGAGTGAACAATCTGTTTCAGGGCTGTGCTGAGCCACTTCTCTGAAAGGACTGTCCTGCGCAAACAGTGTCAAGACCATTCAGAGATCGGGGTTTGATGTTGGGGGTAGGGGGGAGGGGAGGTGGGATGGGGGAAAGGACAGGATTTGACAGAGTTACCCCCACTATCCCTGCGCAATATTATTTCCTGGTGTAGAGGTACACCCTATAGCAAGACCAAACTCCGTAACAGAGGCAATATTTAGATAATTGTTTTGAGCAGACTTCATACAGTGTTACTTCAAAGAACAACAGGGGTGTTCTGGTCTCTCACTAATATTTATCCCATGACCACAATCACTAAACCACCAGTGACTCACATTTCTCATTACTGTTTCTGGGATCTTACTGCAGGATGGGATATTTTTAATCAACCTGTTCAGAAATATTCTTACACATTTCTGGAGCAGATGGGATTTGAACACAAGACTCTGTGCTCAGAGTTAGACGCGCTCCCACTGTGCCACTGGATGGGATATTAAGTTGCACGCTATACTGTCTCGATGGAGAAACGACATAAGAATGAAGTGTCCCAGAAATACTAGCTCTGTAACAAGTGGCCACACTGAATCCTTGTGGGCACCCACTGAGATGTTGCGGAGTTTCTTTTAAAGCATTGCTCTGTCAGATACTCCCCTCCCTCCCACATCCCCCTCATCTGTCAGTCTACCTGGTTGACAGAGATAGGGTAAGCAATTAATTCGCTGAAAATGTGTTGCTGGAAAAGCACAGCAGGTCAGGCAGCATCCAAGGAGCAGGAGAATCGACGTTTCGGGCATGAGCCCTTCTTCAGGAATGAGGAGAGTGTGCCCAGCAGGTTAAGATAAAAGGTAGGGAGGAGGGACTTGGGGGAGGGGCATTGGAAATGCGATAGGTGGAAGGAGGTTAAGGTGAGGGTGATAGGCCGGGGTGGAGGTGGGGGCGGAGAGGTCAGGAAGAAGATTGCAGGTTAGGAAGGTGGTGCTGAGTTCGAGGGTTGGGACTGAGACAAGGTGGAGATGAGGAAACTGGAGAACCTGACCAGCAACACATTTTCAGCTCTGATCTCCAGCATCTGCAGACCTCACTTTCTCCTAAGCAATTAATTCGACTTGGTATTGGGACCACTGTAGAGACTCCCCACTGTCCAGTGACTCTGTAAAGGACATGAGATTGCAAGGGTGGTAAATATCTTTATTTTCCCACTTTTGCTTCCTCAGTCAGTTTAAAAAAAAGATTATTTCACAATGGTTCACTCAAAGACTTTCAATGGTGTCATCATTTACACAAACTGCATTCAACAAAATATGTCCAAAGAATGCTTCCTTCGGAGACAGGGATGATATTTGAAAACATTCCGGTATATTCTGTACAAACACATATACACTCACATGCACATTCTGATATGTCAGAACATCACTGCTGCACAGTGTCAGGTGCTGAGGATAACTCTCTCATTCTGCAATGCACCACCAAACTCCCCTAAACTGCAATACCACACCATCCACTTTCACTGATGGTTTCGCAATTCCCTGTTTCAAGGTGTAGGCATGATAAATTACTCTGTCCCATCTCCCACATTACTCTATTGTCCAGCTCAGTGAGCAAACTTACAACCTGAACCTCAACCTGAGCTACAAATCTTCTCAAAAATTGCATGCACTGTTTTAATCACATGTTGCTTAGTATATTGTGCATACTTTTGTATTTTGGTAAATTATTTAGTTTTATTACACACAATTTTCTATTTTCAATATTAATCTGTAAATAATGAGGGGTGTCTAATATTGTAATGGACATATTGTCCCTGCCCTTGCCCTATTAGGAACACATCTAAAGCTTTGATTAGATTCCAGCCTGGAACTCATTCCTGGGTATCTGACATTCTAGATATAGATTCTCCCAACTCCTCAAATAGATACCAGCCTGTAATTATCCCTGTTTATTCTATATATAAAACACCTAAACCTCTTGATTAGATTCTAATCTGTAACTCAATCTCTCCAATAATGATTTTTTTTTTTTAAATTCACTGATGAGATGTGGGTGTGGCTGATTGGGCTAGCGTTTGTTGAAATGAATAAGACAGTGGGTGGTTTGCAGTTGGACCCAGTCCAACTGAGATCTTCAATAATGTCCAAATGTCATCTCCACATTTCTGACCTGCTGAAAGCCTGCTGCTGATTGGAATAGCACGCAGTCTGCTAAACTCATGATCTACTTGGCTATGATCACCAAGGTGGCCAGTCGAGGGAGATGGGTGGTATCAGGGGGCTGACTGGTGTTTATTTTTTCTTTTCTTTTTTTTTCTTTTCTTTTTCCAGCTCTGAGTTAACAGAACCTCTGACACTCCTGTTTATTTTTCTTTTTAAACCCCCACACTACTGCCTAACTGCGGTAGTGCTTATACTTTCCCCAGCACCCATGTTGTGTGTGTGTGCAGGTGTGAGACACAGTGAGACACAAGGTACACGAATCTTTATTCAGTTTCCACCACCAAGAAGAAAGGAAACACCCGAGTGGCCAGTGACAAGCAGTGCCCTTGACATCAAAGGGCAGTGCTGTGTGATCAAACAGTGAAGGGGAGGACAGGGGTTAAATCAAAATAGAGTTGGAGGGGAAATAATGCACTCCACTCCCTGCGGTGCCCACCTCTCCCTGAACAACTCCAGGGTGTTGGTGGACACCGCGTGCTCCTTCTCCAGGAACACCCGGGCTCTAACGTAACCGCGGAAGAGGGGCAGGCAGTCGGCCCTAACGATCCCCTCTACGGCACGCTGCCTGGACCTATTTATGGCCAGTTTGGCCAGGCCCAGGAGTAGACCAACGAGGAGGTCTTCAGACCTGCCCTCCCTCCTCCGTACCGGGTGCCCACTGACTGGTATTTATCTTACCCCTTTCCAGGTGGAGATTGGCTGTGAGCCACAATGCCACTGTCCTGATGTCCCTCCACGTTGCGCCCCGGGCAACAGCTTGGTGATGGATGGCTGTAACTGCTGCAGAGTGTGTGCCCGGCAGTTTAACCAGGACTGCAGCACCATGGAGCCCTGCGACCACATCAAAGGGCTGGAGTGTAACTTTGGCTCCGGTGACACCGCCAAGCGGGGGATCTGCCGAGGTAAGCTGAATATTGCAGCAAAGAGGTGGGAGGCTGAGCGGGAAAAGCCATCTTCTTGTTCATGGGCAATGGAGGCCATGAGTGGTCCCAGTCATCCAAAGGTGAATCTTTGACCATGAATAACCTTGTTCACATTAGGAACCCTCATGGATTTTAATCATCCATAATAACTCTTGTAATTATTGGAAACCTAGAATAGATAACCTTTATACTTATTAGTAATTAGTAGAAAAACTCCCCATCACCAGAAGTAACTAGACCCTCCCACCATGTCTCCCCCAAGTTATTAATAGTTTGTCATAAGCCTTATGGTTATTTTTAATTGCCAGTAATCCTCAGAACTTTTTGGGATTTATTTGCATAGCAACACTGACAGTGCACAACATTGGGGAGATCATTACACCTCTGTAATGGTCAGCACAGATAGAGACCATTCACCCCATCATGCCCATTCTGATTCTTTGCCAATGTGGTCCAATAGTAATCCTCCAGCTCCTCGTTCTTCACATAGCCCAGAATTACTCCCTACTCTGTTGTTTATACATTCCGAGCATTATGCAGGGGTACGGAGGAGGGTATTGAGAAAGAACCTGAACATGTAAAAGGGAAATAAATGAGGAATTTGAATCCTGGGACATAGAACTATCAAAGGAAAGGAAAAGAACACCATAATCCCAATAAAACCATAGGGCTGCTCTCTCATTAGGGAGAGAGACAACTGGTGATAGTTAAACCTGATGATCGCCACACCTCAGGTGAGGGGAGAGGTTGAGAAGAGAAGGCTTTCATGGGAACCTAGGCCGATGCAGGAATTGAATCCACACTGTTGACATCACAAACCAACTGACCAGCCAACTGAGCTAACCAACACCCTGCATCAAACTATATAGTGTAGAAAAAGGCCTTTTAGCCCATCATGCCTGTACCAACTCTTTTAAAAAGATATCAATTAGTCTTACTTAGCTGCTGTATCGCAGCCCTGTAAATCTTTTCTTTTCAAGTACAGATCCAACTGCTTTTTCAAAGTTTCTGTTCTGTTGGTGTAGACCACACTCTCAGGCAGTGCATTCAGACCATAACAAATTGGTGGCTTTTCCTGAAGACCTGTACATTTAGACATTTCTGTTGCTTCTTGAGGACTCCACATTGCTCATTTCTTTTTCCTCTCTCTCTTTTCGATGGCAAAGCCAAATCTGAAGGAAGGCCTTGTGACTTTGGTGGGAACATTTACCAGAACGGAGAGAACTTTCAGCCCAACTGCAAGCACCAGTGTACCTGTATAGATGGAGTGGTGGGCTGTTCGCCCCTCTGTCCCCAGGAGCTCTCTCTGCCACCCATGGATTGCGCCAAGCCTCGGCTGGTCAAGATACCGGGACAGTGCTGTGAGGAATGGGCCTGCGACACCAACCATATCGGTGAAGACTCTGGTGATAGCAATGAGGAAGGAGAGGACTCTATGAGCTGCGAAGAGGTCGAAGACCAACCGGACGCAGAACCGCTCTCGAGCAACGAGCTCACTGACTTGGTCAGAGGTGGCCTGAAAATTGAACCAGGTACGAGTTCGATCATTTATTCACAAGTTAATTCATTCCTTCCGATATTCTCTCTTAACAGACAAACTGGCCACTTCCTGATTACTGCTTTTACTGACCAGTGTGGACCTGGGCTATTTGTAGCTGAAAGTCCCTGGGATCAGGCTTCGGGCCCTTGCTGTGAGGAAGTGCAGATGCTACACTGGGCCCTACTAGGGGAGGGAAGATGACCAATTAGAATGGCCTCTACTGACCACATGATCACAAAAGAGCTAAGAAATCAGACTAGAACTGGGACATTGCTCTGCTATTCGGTGAGATCTGGTCTGGTTGTGGCCTGAAAGTTTGCTTTTCTGCTTGCCTCATAAAACCCTTGACTGCCTTTTGGATCAAAAATCTATCTAATCCTCCCTATTCCACCCAGTCTCCACTGCTCCCTGGGACAGAGAATTCCAAGGATTAATTGAAAGAGGAAATTCCTCCTCACCTTTTTTGAAATTCTTCCCCTTCATTTTAAACTTCCACACAAAAGGAGATATTGCCTCAGCATCTACCCTGTCAAATCCCCTCAGAATCTTTATATGTTTCAATAAGTACACCACTCATTCTTCTAAACATTAATGAGTTCAAAGTTTGTGAGAAGATTTGTAGCTCGGGTGCTCGTTGTTGTGGTTCTGTTCGCCGAGCTGGGAATTTGTGTTGCAGACGTTTTGTCCCCTGTCTAGGTGACATCCTCAGGGAGCCTCCTGTGAAGCGCTTCTGTGATTTTTCCTCC
>NC_057739.1:6653288-6679828 GCF_004010195.1 Chiloscyllium plagiosum
TGTGGGAGGAAAACAGAGTACCTGGAGAAAACCCACACAGACACAGGGAGAATGTGCAAACACCACACATTCAGTCACCTGAGGGTGGTATCTAAGCCGGGTCCCTGGTGCTGTGAGGCAGCAGTACTAACCACTGAGCCACCGGGCTGTCCTATAGCCTCTTTTGTCCCAGGGATCAATCAATGAACCTCCTCTATCCTCTATCTGATGGAAATAAGTGTGAATGTTATGAACAGGCTTGACTCTGATGTAGCTGTCCCTCTGGAGGGCTGGTTTGTGACAGCGTGGGTTCAATTCCCACACCGGTTGAGGTCACCATGAGGGTCTCACCTTCTCAACCTCTCCCCTTGCCTGGTGTGTGGTGTCCCTCAGGTCAAACCACTGCCAGTTGTCTCACTCTCTAATAACCAAAAACTTGGTCAAAGAGGTAGTTTATCTCCATTACTGTTTCATAGCGCTCCAGTGAAATATCTTGGAAGGATGTATTCTGTTAAGGGGGCTACATATAAAAAAGGTCATTCTGGGGATGAATTTCCACATGAATTCCTGAGATTTTAGCTATAACTGTGGCAGAGGTTCCATGGAAACCTGGGATAAACATTGTAAATTTTGCTTATTCCCAGGATTTCTCCAGACTGGGGGAATGGCCCGACTGGGATATGAGCTAGAATATTAATTTGGTCTGACCGTGACTAGCAGGCACCCATCTCCCGGATGCATCACGGCTTAGTATAGCAACTGCTCAGCTCAGGACCACAAGAAACTACAGAGAGTTGTGAACACCACCCAGTCCATCACACAAGCCATCCACTGACTCCATCGACACTTCCCACTGCCACGGGGAAGCAGCCAACATCATCATCATCATCATCAAAGACCCCTCCCACCCCGGTTATAACCTCTTCTAACCTCTTCTGTCAGGCAGAAGATACAAAAGCTTAAATAAATGTATCAACAGGTTCAAAAACAGCTTCTTCCCCGCCATTATTAGACTTCTGAATGGACCTCTCACATTTTAAATTTCATGTTGACTTCTCCCTTTGTGCGCCTTCTCTAAAGCTATAACATTGTATTCCTCACTCTGTTCTATTATATTGTATGGTATGATCTGCACGCAAAACAAAACTTTTCACTGTACCTAAGTACTTGTGATGTGATTTTGCTTTATTATTGTCACCTCAGGGACAGTCTGTTGTTGACAAAGGCTTGTTTCTTTCTACAGCCTGGAGGATGCAGGCCCATAATGGTAATGCCAAGTCAAAGTGCCTGGTCCAGACCACAGCTTGGTCACAATGCTCCAAGACCTGTGGCATCGGCATCTCAACCAGAGTGACCAGCGACAACCCCCAGTGCAAACTGATGAAAGAGACCCGCCTCTGTCAACTCCGGCCCTGCAACCTGACACTCAACACCAACCTCAAGGTACAGTTTGCTGGGAGTCACATTGTAGATTAAACTAGAATCCCGACAGTATGGAAACAGGCCATTCGGCCAACAAGTCCACGCCGACCTCCGAACAGTAACCCACCCAGACCCATTTCCCCCTACCCTATATTTACCCCAGACTGATGCACCTAACACTATCGGCAATTTAGCATTGCTAATTCACCTAACCTGCACATCTTTGAATTGTGGGAGGAAACCCACGCAAACACGGGGAGAATGTGCAAACTCCACACAGACAGTTGCCCGAGGCTGGAATCGAACCCAGGTCCCTGACGCTGTGAGGCAGCAGTGCTAACAACTGAGCTACAGCGCTGCCCACAATGGACCCATTCCCCTACCCTATATTTACTCCTGACTAATGCATCTAACCTATACACCCCTGACCACTATGGGCAATTCATCTAACCTGCACATCTCTGGACTGAGGGAGGAAACCAGAGCACCCGGAGGAAACCCACGCAGACACGGGGAGAATGTGCAAACTCCATACAGACAGTCGCCCGAGGCCGGGTCCCTGGCATTGTAAAGCAGCAGTGCTAATCACAGAGCCACCATACCATTGAATGTAGTCACTGCATCAATGCAGGAGGGGTTTGGATAGAGTAGGCAGTGATTCATGAAGGCAGCTCATCACCATCTTCTCGAGCAACCAGGGAACGGTCAATAAATTCTGGGCCAGCCAGCAATGCCCATGTCCCACAAGTGAATTAAAAAGAACAGATTAAAAGGTTTTCCCATCATTGAGGATGACACAGATTAATCTAATGAAAATGGCCGTCTGAGGAAAATGAGGCACAGTGTCCAGATTGCAGTGGAGACCGAATTGATCGACAAATTCAAGACAGAAATAGATATGTTTCTGATGAAAAGCAGGATAAAGGGCAATGGAGAACAGACAGGAAGGTAGAGTTGAGACCACAATAAGATCAGCCCTTATGTTAAATGGCAGAGGGGACTGAATTGCCTACTCCCGCACCTAATTCCTATGTTAGTGGAAGGTCCGCAGGAAAAGAAATGTCCCCCACATTGGTTTGGATAGGAATGCACTGCCTGAGGGTAGACCTGTCCCTAGAGAGACTAGGAGTATATAACACATTGCAGACTTCCCCAAGGTAGGGGCAGCTGAAGGTTGCAAAAGAGAAACAATCATTCTTTTGAAAATGCAGAAACCCAAGAAAGAGGCTGATATTACCTGACTTATTGTTCAGATAGACAACATGATCCCAATTGGACGTAGGGCCTTCTTCTGTAATGTAACCATTCAATGAATCAATGGAATAAGCAGCAAATTTATGCCCTCCAGCAGGATCCCATAAGCACCAATGTAGTATATAACCAGATGTTAATGTGGACGGAAAAATCAAGATTGGCCAGGCCACCAGGGATAGCTCCTGGCATCTTTGAAGTCTACTTGAGGGGACAGGTATTGAGTTAGTTTAACAGCTTCTCCATAGAACACCACCTCTCACAGTGCAGATCTCCCTCAGTACTGCCCTTGAACATAAGTCTAGATTTTGTGTTCACACATTCTAGAGTGAGACTTGAACCTCCAGTCTTATAAAGAAGAATGGGGAAGGGCGGGGGGGAGTCTCAAAGCTACAGACTTCTAACAGGACTGGACAGTATCAACACGGGAAGGATGTTCCCAATGACCAGGAAGTGCAGAAGCGGGGGTCACAGTTTAAGGATCTGTGGTGGTCAGACATGAGGAGAAAGCTCTTTACACAGGTGAGCTTGCAGAATGCTCTGTCACAGAAAGGCCAAAACATTGACTGTTGTCAAGAAGGAGTTAGATCCAGCTCTTAGGTTAGGGCTAAATGGATCAAAGGGCATGGGGAGAATGTAGGAACGGGACTGAGTTGGATGATGAGCTGTAATCATAGTGAATTGCAACCCACAGCATGTGGACTGCAGTGGCTCACCACCACCTGCTCAAGGGGCACCCTAGGGACGGATAATAACTGCTGGCCCCATCAGTCACCCCCATGTCCAATGAATGAATTAAATAAAAGAGAATGGTGCAGGTACAAAATGGTGAATGGCCTACTCTTGCTCTGATTTTCTGTGTTTCAATGACCAAGAGGTAAAAGTGCGACCAACTTAGTGATCCTTAACACCCAGCGCCTGTGCGATGTTGGCATTTGGAGATTGAATGGAATTATTTAATATTAGTCCCATGAATGTCCATATTCCGCATCCGTCAAATATACACAAGTAACATGCTATGCAGTATTGTTACAAGGGGCTGTGGGGAAGGGGAGGTGGGACGTGAGGAGGCGGGGTGTCTTTGTTGTGATTTGCATTTATCACAAGATGGCCTCCCATTACATCCTTTTCCTCATTTGGCAGAAAGGCAAGAAATGTTTGAGAATGAAGAAGGCCAAGGAGCCCGTGCGGTTGACCTACGCCGGATGTACCAGCGTGAGGCAGTATAAGCCCCGTTGGTGTGGCACCTGCACTGACAGCCGCTGCTGCGTCCCTTCAGAAACCCGCACCATCCCCGTGCGCTTCCGCTGCGAGGACGGGGAGACCTTCACCAAGAGGATGATGTGGACCAACAAGTGCCGGTGCCACTACAACTGCCCGTACCAGAATGAGATCTCCTACCCTCACTACATGCTCCACAATGACATCCACAAGTTTTCTGAGTAAATGCGGCGGAGGCAGGACTCGTGAGAAAAGCAGAGATTCTGCGTCGTCGAGACCGGCGGCCATTTGCTGTACCTAGTAGTTCACTTTTCTGACTGTTCATGTCTACACTGGCAACCACACCAGCTCCAGTTCAGTGGCCTGCTTCACCAACCACAAAGGCCAGACTGATTGTTCATTCACAGCATTGGCTGTTGGGGCACATTTGAACTTCTGGATGTAAATGCTGGTGATGCCTATCTGTGTCTGCCTTCTGACCTTGATTTCCAGTTGTCCACACTCAGTACATCTCCTGTAGCTCTTGGACTCTCCTCTGCAAGGGTCCTATTGACAACACATCATTTCCTTGAAAACCAACTAACCTTTAAACCCAAAGACTACATAATTTCAAATGGGTCCAAGAAAAGTGATTCTCAATTCACAGGATGTACTTCAAAATTTGCACCTCTGAAAATTAAGTTCAAGAAGGTGGGACAAAGAATGCAGACAAATTCCATCTATCCAGCCAGTGTTAATCTTTAACCTTTAGTTGAACAGGTTGGTTTATGACTAGTATCTCTTCTATGCCAGTTTTCCGGCTTGGTTTAGAACAGATCAAATTAACTGTAACAAGAAACAATTCACATTGACAATTCTTCCTTATCTAATTTAATCAGAGTTAATGTGTTTTATATTTTATATATATATATAGTTGCAAATGAAATTTTAATGTTATTTAAGGCTTTTGGACATAGTTTATTTCCACAGGTGAAAATGGGATAAGGACTGAGGTATCTGAATGTAATGCAGACTAATAAGTTCCTGAATTGTGGCTTGTTTCCGTTTCTGCTATGGTACTGTCTTAAAAACGTCTCAAAAACATCTGAAAAAGTGATTATCTTCAAGGAGGCTGAAAAGATCCTTCTTTAAGAGGATCTAAGATGGCTGCCTTCAAGCGATTTTATTAGAGCTGTCTCTCAGGAGGCTCTCAATGACCAGCTCTCAGGCAGTTTAAGATGGCTGACTCACTGAAGCCTTACTTTCAACCTGCATTTTGAATTTTACAACTTCTTCTGAAACTGTGTCCAATGCCACTGACAATTTCTGGTAGCTATTAAGACATTCTGCCATGGCACTTCTGAATGAGCTAATGGAAACTGTATCAGATGGAGAACTGGGGTCTGACTAGTTTCCAATTGACATGTTCTGCTGCCAACGATTGGCACAGTTGGGACAATGAAGGAAAGAGTGAGAAAGCCTGAGCTCCAACACTTAGATATCTCTTTTAAAACAGTAGATTTGTCCATGAATCTTTTGGTTCTTCTTGTTTGACCATACGGACGTACACACACACTCTCTCAGACGTGCACACAATTTCACACATGTACATATATATACACACACACACACACTCTCACACATACACACGTGTGCACATTCTCACACACATACACATGCATGCACACATATCTACACATTCACATGCACAAACTCCCATACGTGTACACACACATACATGCAGATACACACACTCACACACCCCCAATGGGTTCAGACCAACAATCCATTTTACTCCATTTTGTGCTGCATTGAAGTTATTGGATTTGAGCACAACCCATTACGTTAACACAGTAACTAAGCTGCTGGGCTAGTTAGGAGTTATGACTACACTGATTCAAAGCTTCTTCCTATAAGCCTGTGTTCCAGCACTTACTGTGAGAGGAGTGTGCATTTATAGGATGGATATCAGCATACTGCATACCTTGACCTTCACATCAAATGGTGCTTTATCTCCCAGACAATTTGAGGGACTACTAGGACCCCTAGTGATCACTTGTGCATGAACTTAGTGGTTTCTTGTAATTTTTGAGACTTTCCCACTGTGGCATGGTTGGTTCCCCCACCCGCTCCATTGCCGATGGCTTACATGAAAGCTGCAGAAAGGTTTCAATGGGGCATGGAGACAGGAAAATGATCCCTTCCAGTGGTGGAATCAAGAATAAACTGAAACAATCTTAAAGTTACAGCTAGGCCATTCAGGAGGGAAACCCAAAAGGCTTCAGAATCCTGGAAAGACCTGACATAACAGGCCGTGAGCATCGAATCAACTGGACCTTCCAAGGTTATGGGTCACAGATGTTTGTTTAGAAAGGGTATCAAAGGTTACATCACTTAGCCAACATCTGGTATAAAAGAATGGGCTTGATGGGTTGAATGGTCTCTTGTTCATAAAAAGCATTTGTAGGGATGGAAGAATCAGTCTTCATAGAGAGTGTTAGGCAAATGTTTTCCTTAAATTGCCAATTCTGACATTTCCACTGTGGAAAAGACTAGATAGTATTTTGCTGAAGGTGTTGCAATAAGTTTTGTGGGTGAACTGCGGAACAGCCTGCTATGTGTGTTTTGTCATGAGGTCAGGTTCCGTGAGCACCTGAGGGCGGGTGTAGTTTTTGGATTTGGAGGGGTAATTAATCATTTCCCCAGTTCTGACAAATCCCTAATTACAGCCCAGGGTCAGAGGATGAGACCAGAATCCACCCAAGAAAATGAAGGAACCAGTCAGAGAACTTGGACTGTTAGGAGCAGACCATTACAAACAATGTCAGCCCATGGAATTCTAGAATAATAACCTTCTCCATCTGTTGAGGCAGTAGAGATTAACTCTTGAATGTGCACTGTGCAGCAAGAGATGTGAATATTTTAGAATCAGGCAGATGATGCCTGTGCACTGAGGTGGACCTTCCTACAGTAACTCTATTTAAAGTGTGCTCCTTACGTTTTCCCCCTTAAAACAAACTTCACTCTGGTGGAGTAATCTGAACTGAACAATGCTTCATTTCTGAAGCACAAATGAGACACCTGTAGAGGGTCATGTGTAGTAAATATTCGGAGTGTATATTTAAAGACTTTTTTTTCTTTATGTGTTTAATATATTTCTTCGTGTCTGCCAGTATTACTGTAATTTGGAGACGTGGCTGTGTTTTTATCTGACCTGTACGATCAGTTAGACTACATGTGTGTGACAGCTGGCACCCGTGTGTCAATCTATAACAACATTTAGCGATATGTAGAGCAGAGTAATATTGCCAAGTGGAATGTAACTTTGGTGCAGTGTGTGCAGGTGGCAGGATTTTAGAGATCAAGATTATTTAATGATGTGAGATGCCATTCAATTTAATAACAATTTCACCTCCTGATGGACTGTGATTCACAGAGCATCCTCCCATTTCTAAGATCACCCCCAAACAGTGGAGTTACAGATCTCCTTCCTCTACCTAATGTATTAGATTTAAAAGAACAGAGACAAAATTCTGATGGAGCAGTTATCCAATGGTTGACATTGCACTTTTGATGTCATAGGGCCATAGTCGGTCTCGAGGACAGGACACACCCAACATTTTTTTTTTTGTTTAACAATATTATCAATCTCACATCAGAGGAATACCTGTGAACTATAACACCAGGAAGAATAAAGCATCATTCTATTATTGAAATCCTCAACTTCAATTTGCTTTCCAATGGACATTACGAAATCCAACTAACCATTTGTGCGCGGCAGTCAGATGTAAGGAGTAAGCCAAGAATCTACAACGTTGGGATCAGATTGATATCAATCCTCCTGAAGCAGGGGCTGGAGGTGGATGAGCTGGTGCTGATCAGCACACAGCAAGCAGACAGAATTCACAGCCTGCTGTTCCCAAACATGCTTTGGGAATAACTGCAAAGTACCCGAGATAGTTACTCTGTCCGTAACTAAGCTAATAATTGTGAGAACCCAGTACATAGTCCACACCTGAATTCTAGAGGTACAGCTGGGATGAGGAAACTCAATCCCTCCATCCCAAACCCTCTTTTGCTGTTGATTTACTAACAATAAACATAGCCACATTTGGACTCTATGGGTTCCTGCTACAGCATTGTACTGCTCTTTTGTTAATATCTGACTTCAATATAAGTTTGCAGATAAATAGTGTTGTATATAATGATGTTTTGCACATATTGTAATTAGAATGATGTCTTTATAGAAACATAAATACTTAATTTCTTAATAAATATTTTAAACATTTTATAATAAAGGATGTGTCTTGTGTTTCTTTATCCAATCTTTCTTCTCATGCTGTAATTAGTTACTCTGACTGTAATTTGTTTGAGATATTGTGTAGGTTAATCTTTGTGCCAATAGTGACTGTAGCAAAATGCTAAATCAATATTGTCCAAACATACTTGCGATGTCAACAGTCACACAATATAAGTAGAGGCTTTGGCCACTGCGGGGGTGGGGGTGGGGGTGGGGGGGGGGGGTCTAGAGAGCAAGTTTGTGATGCCTTAACTCCAACATTGCCATTACTGCGCAATAAACAATTTACTCCTAAAAATCAGCAAATAGATTGTGACCAGTCTACATGGGTATCTGGTACTGTAGAATAACAGTTGATAAAGGACAACAATTGATAAACTTGGCTAAGCTGATCATTGCAAACATGATGATTTATGGTTATCGAGGTTGGGTTTGGGATGTGTGTATGATTCTGTCAGGCAGACTAATGGTTATGGATGTAACAGTGCAGTGACCGATCTGCCAGGACACAGAAAAGAAACATACGCGCTGAGGAGAACCACCACTGGGTAGGCGGAGGACATGGAGACAGTGAGGTCTGCAGATGCTTGAGATCAGAGTTGAGAGTGTGTTGCTGGAAAAGCACAGCAGATCAGGCAGCATCCGAGGAGCAGGAGAATCGACGGTTCGGGCAGGACCCCTTCCTCAGGAATGAGGCTGGGGGCCTTGGGGGCAGAGAGATAAATGGGAGGGGTGGGGGGCGGGGGAGAAGGTAGCTGAGTGTGCAAAAGGTGGATGGAGGTGGGGGTAAAGGTGATAGGTCAGAGAGGAGGGTGGAGTGGATAGGTGGGAAGGAAGATTGACAGGTGGGACAGGTCATGAAGGTGGTGCTGAGCTGGAAGGTTGGAACTGGGGTAAGGTGGGGAAGGGGAAGTGAGGAAACTGGTGAAGTCTACATTGATGAGGTTGGAGGGTACCGAGGTGGAAGGTAAGGCATTCTACCTCCAGGCATCGGGTGGTGAGGAAGTGGTGATGGAGGAGGCCCAAGACCTGCATATCCTTGGCATAGTGGGAGGGGGAGTTGAAATGTTTGGCCATTGATTGATGTTGGTGTCCTGGAGATGTTCTCTAAAGCGCTCCAATGTAGACCGCTTCGGAAGCATTGGATACAATAAGTGACATGTATGGAAGTGCAGGTGAAACTTTGATGGATGTAAAAAGCTCCTTTGGGGCCTTGGATGGGGGTGAGGGAGGAGGTGTGGGCACAGGTTTTGCAATTCCTGCGGTGGCAGGGGAAGGTGCCAGGAGGGGAGGGTGGGTTGTTGGGGGATGTGGACCTGACCAAGTAGTCACGGAGGGAACGGTCTTTGCAGAAAGCGGATAGGGGTGGGGAGGGAAATATATCCCTGGCGGTGGGGTCCATTTGGTGGAAATGTCGGCGGATGATGCGATTTATGTGGAGGTTGGTGGGGTGGAAGGTGAGGACCAGGGGAGGACATGGTCACAACAGAGATGATATTGGCCATAGGAGGTAAAGACCATTGTGTTGGTCTTTATTCATTGGCAGCGCTGCTGCCTCATATCACACAAAGAGACTGAATACCCCTTTGCTAATTCTAGATTAAGCTAATGAAAACTGACATCAATTAAATGTACCTCCTTCGTTCCTATTTCTTTAATGTGTAGTGCAAGGAAACCAAATCTGGTTCACCAACGTCCATTCAGAGAAGGCAGTCTGCTGTCCTAACCTGGTCTGTGTGAAATACCTGGCTGGCAGCAGTGGGATGGCTATTCTATTCAAGGGTATTTAAGATTGAGCGACAAATCCTGGCCGTATCAGCAATGCTCACATCCCATAATAAACTTGCAAAATCTTCTCATTATCCCTTCCATTAAATACATAAGCTCTCTTGATCTTCCCTCATCACTCTTCTGTTTGGATCAGCCCTGTACAGTCTCTCCCAGTTTCTAGTCCTGTGCTAATACATTGTTAGATTAGATTAGATTACTTACAGTATGGAAACAGGCCCTTCGGCCCAACAAGTCCACACCAACCCGCCGAAGCGCACCGACCAAGACCCATTCCCCTACATTTACCCCTGCACCTAACACTACAGGCAATTTAGCGTGGCCAATTCACCTAACCTGCACATTTTTGGAGTGTGGGAGGAAACCAGAGCACCCGGAGGAAACCCATGCAGACACGGGGAGAATGTGCAAACTCCACACAGTCAGTCGCCTGAGGCGGGAATTGAACCCAGGTCTCTGGCGCTGTGAGGCAGCAGTGCTAACCACTGTGCCACCATGCCGCCCACTATGTCATGAATGACTTGAATTAAACTCCAAAGATTTCCCAATGTTAAAGCCTCATCATGAACTCGGACCCTTGCTTGCTCTGTCTGCCAGAATAATGTTTGGACAGAATTAGGAAAATCAACCTGCATCTAGTTGAACAATCTCCATTGGACCTAGAGGAGCCATGGGACTGAGGCGTACTCAGAAACATTTGCCAATTTAACCACAATGGGATTAGCTCTGTAATGGAAAGAATTGTTGATCTCATTTTATAACATTTCAAAACCCTCCCCTCTGAAACCCTTCGCAAATGACAGACAACCTGAATGTGCCCAGGATTAGTAGATCTCAAATGTGTGCTTCCCTCAAACATGGCAGAGATTGTTCATATTATGTCGCAACAGTTAGGGCAACATGATGGCTCAGTGGTTAGCACAGCTGCCAGGGACCTGGGTTTGATTCCAGTCATGCATTTCGTCCGGGTGCTCTGGTTTCCTCCCACAATCCAAACATATGCAGGTTAGGTGAATTGGCCACACTAAATTGTCCATAGTGTTCAGGAGTGTGTAGATTAGGTGCATTAGTCAGGGGAAATGTAGAGTAATAGGATAGGAAAATAGGTCTGGTTGGATTACTCTTCAGAGGGTTGGTGTGGACTTGTTGGGCTAAATGACCTGTTTCCATACTGTAAGGATTCTACGATCATGAGTTCTACGATCGATTGATAGGTACTGAAGTTTCCATTTCTGAGAGAGTCCAGTCTAAAATTATCAGTACAAAATAGTCAGTAATAAATCCAATAAGGAATTCAAAAGAACCTTCCTAAACCTAAAGAATCTTTCGAAAGTGGAATTCACACCCGCATGGAGAAGTTGAGACAATTAGCTTAAAAATATTTAAAATAGAAGTTACATCAGTACAAAAGAGAGAAATAAATAGAAGATGTCGATTTTGATAAATGAAAAAAGATGGAAAGTGTTGGATTGGAGCACTAATGTGATCCTGTTAGGTTGAATAGCCTCTTAGTGCAATGAAATTATATATATAACATAAAATTAAGAGCAAACTGCCTAGCCCTTGAGTGACCCTGTCCGACAATGACCCTCCAGCCACCATCTCCCACCCTAACTTCCCCATAGGCACACACTGCACAAGCAACAATGAAACGGCTGCCCTTTTGGGGTACACATTCAGGGGTACACTCAGCAGGTGTAAAAACAGGATGGGGTGGGGAGAGGTGGCTGCAATTTCTGGTAAAAACAGACTGGGTCCCCAACTTCATCACTTGCCCAACCTAGGCTGCAGCATTCCCCAGCCTCAGGAGGGGAAGGAACTGAAGGCATCGGACAGAGGGATATTGCATTCTGAGACACTTCCATCAGTGAATGAAGGTCTTATTTTTACAACACAAACTCAAATTAACACCAGTTTATTTTACTCTGACTTGCTATAAAGCAAGAGATAAAATAAATTAGATCACTTAATTTTATATTTATTACTTCTTAGAATTTGAGCATCAATTTGAGGGCAGCATGGTGGCTCAGTGGTTAGCACTGCTGCCTCACAGCGCCAGGGACCTGGGTTTAATTCCACCCTCAGGTGACTGTCTGTGTGGAGTTAGCACATTCTCACTGTTTCTGCGTGCGTTTCCTCTAGATGCTCCGGTTTCCTCCCATAATCCAAAGATGTGTAGGTTAAGTGGATTGGCCATGTTAAATTGTCTATATTATCTAGAGAAGTGCAGGGTTGTTGGGGAGGTTGGGTGGGATTCTCTTCAGAGGACTGGTGTGGACTGGATGGGCTGAATGGCCTTCTTCTACACTGTGGGGATTCTATGATTCATTAGCAAAGTAATGACTACTCAGCTCTAGTTACACATGGGAAGGAAACTTGTTGAAAAGAGTTAACGTTAATGATACAATCTAACTAATATTGAAATCCCTGGGGTTCCTTGTCTGCAACACCCTGATTTTAAAACCTTAGCCCTTGTTTGCACATCAACTCTATGACCCCATCCCCCTCAATCTTTCTTTTCCAGTCCTGCAACCTTCTGAGATTGCAGTGCTCCCCTAGTTCTAGCCTACAGTATATCCCTCCTAGTGGTTGTCCACGATGTAGCCATGTCTTTAAGTTGTCAAGGAATTCCTTCACTAACCCTCTCTCTCTTTCTTTCTGACGACAAGGTGATCCCTGGAAGTGTCTCATGTTTTTGATGAGGTTTTCAGTTGCCCGTGTTAATATCATCTGGTTTGGCATCAGATTTAATTCGGTAACAACCCTATGAAATACCTGGAGGTGTTTGACTATGTCAGAGACACTGCAGAAACACGAGATGTTGTTGTTGTTGGACTGTTTATTCGTACCACTGCCATCCCCTCATTGTAAGTTACCCTCAGCACGCAATTTCCAGGATTTTGACCCAAAAATGATGACAAATCTGTGATAGATTACTAAGTCAGGATGGTGAGTGGCTTGGAAGGGAACTTGCAGGGAGTGGTGTTCACATGGACCTGCTGCCTTGTCCTTCTAGATGGCATTGGTCATGGGTTTGGAAGGTGATGCTGAAAAAATACCTCAGCAAGTCACTGTGATGCAGGTGTGCCCATTGCTGGAGGCCATGAATGTTTATTTTGGGGGAATGGGGTCAACCAGGCTGCTTCAACTCTGAAGGCGAGGTGTACTGACCTCAAAACGTTAACTCTGATTCTCTCTCCACCTCGCTGACAGACCCGCTGAGTTTCTCCAGCATTCTCTCTGCTTTTATTTCAGATTTCCAGCATCTGCAGCATTTTGCCTTTAACGTGTTGTATTTCTGTGGCCAGTCCAGTTCAGTTTCTGGTCAATGGTGTTTACCAAGCTGTTGATGGTGGGGAATTTGGCAAGGTGCAGAACTTTACATGACAACGTAATGTCTTAGAACGCTTTGTAGTTAATGAAGTACCTTTGAATTGCAGTTACTATTGTAAAGTAAGAAATGTAGCAGCTAATCTTCCAGGAACAGCAGTATATGACCAGATGATCCTGTGTTTTGAGATATTGAGGAAAACTCACAGTTATATTCCTAACAGTGGCATGGGATATTCACCTGAGAAGACACTTCTTACACACAGGACTGAGACTGTCAGTGTCATAGAGTCATAGAGATGTACAGCACGCAAACAGACGCTTCGGTCCAACTCATCCATGCCGACCAGATATCTAAAATTAATCTAGTCCTATTTGCCAGCACATGACCCATATCTCTCTAAACCCTTCCTATTCAACTATCCATCCAGATTCCTTTTAAGTGCTGTAATTATATCAACCGCTACTACTCCCTCTATCAGCTCATTCCATACATGTACCACCCTCTGCATGAAAACATTGCCCCTTAGGTCCATTTCAAATCTTGTCCCTCTCACCTAAAACCTATGCCCTCTAATTTTAGACTCCCCCACCCTGGGGAAAAGATTTTGTCTATTTATCCTATTCGATCCCCTCATGATTTTATAAATCTCTATAAGGTCACACCTCAGCCTCCACTGTTCCAGCCCCAGCCTGTTAAACTTCTCCCTATAGTTCAAACCCTCTAACCCTTGCAACATCCTTGTAAATCTATTCTAAATCCTTTCAAGTTTCACAATAACTTTCCTATAACAGGAAGACTAGAACTGAAAGCAGTATTCCAATGTCCTGCACAGCAGCAACATGATCTCCCAACTCATATGCTCAATGCACTGACCAATAAATTATGTATTCCCCTCTCTGGAGCAGGGTTAGAGATGTATCAAATTGTGCTGGAAATTCAATCCACGGACTCTGGAAGGGATAACGCAACAACCCCCCCAACCCCCCTCCCCCATCCCAGCCTCGTTCCCCTTGAACCACACATACATGTCTTAAAGTTCTTCCTCTCTGATAGGTCCCAACTCTACCAAAGAGAGACGGAGGTATCAAATTATCATGGGACTCCCTCTCCCAGATTCAATTACTGCACCAGTCAAAAATAAATCCTAAGAGAGCTGTTTACGTCCAGCCTTCTGCAGTGAACATGCAGTTATGAGGACATGGTGTCACATAGTAATCATTGTCCAGAATCTGACCAGGATGCTGATCCCTGGCAGGGGAAAACTTGCCGCCTTATTCTTAGCGATGACCACATGTCAGGTTCCTGAAGAGTGCTCAGGGTTTGTGGATTCTGTGTCAGTCAATAAACAACAAATAAACCACTCACATAGCAACTTCCATGGACAGGACTTCCTTGGCTGTTTCAAAACTGATCTTGAACAGGAAGCTGGGCAGAACTTACACAGAGTGAAAAAGCATATGGTCAAACGGTCATGTTGAGAGAGGGGAACAGGGTAGGGAGTGATTAGAGAGAAGAGAAGGGCATGGAGGGTTAATTGGACAGGAGGCAGGGACATTGTTGGAGCAGTACATTTGTCTACCAGCTTGTAACTGTGACTGAACACACTCATATGGCCTCCAACCTGGTCTCTTCCTGTTCCTGATTGAGATACAAGCCAGCTGGACCATGGTGTCAGAAATGTACAGCTGAAACCATACGCGTTTTGAGAACAGTAAGAAAGTCAACTACTGCAAGGAAGATTGGAACATCAGTCAGTAACTCTATTCCTGACTGAATCAGTATGGCTGTGAATTTTCCAGCCCCTCGTCCATGGAAAGGAAAAATGATGTGAAATAGCATAGGAATACTTTCCAATCTTCATGGCAAGATTTTGAGATAGCTAAAATTAGATAGAAAACTTGTCACTGCTATCAATACTGGGCACAGGCTGACATAAACCCAGACTGGAGAAATTTCAAGGCAGTTGAAGATCAACTTTGAACTGACCACTAATGTTATTTATGACCCATATGTGTTTAACACCAGAGCACATGAACAGAGGGTAAATATTGCTCAGTATGGGACTGCACTGAGACATGTCTCTGAAATTTGAGAGTTTGGGCAAGTGAAGGATGATCTCATCAGAAGTAGAATTGTTGTAGGAATAGGAGATCCTGCCATTAGAGCACGTCTGCTGAGAGAAGAGAAACATATTCCCCAAAAGAACTATTGAAATGTACAGCAGATCTGAAGTTGTCAATCATTAGCCAGAGTTTTAATGGGAGAACGAACACAGTTTTACAGTATACTGGAAGAATATTCAAGCTAATAAGATCAATGTAAAGGGAAAAGGGAAGAAATACTTCCAGATGCACCAGCAGAAAGATCAATGCCAGAATACATATGTAAATAAGGTGGAGGACAATGCACAATAGAAAAGGAAGCATGTGTAATGCTGGAAAAACAGTGTTCTGACTGCAAAAGGTTGGCACCTTCATACACAAGTCTTTCCCTGGAAGGAAGCAAGGTAAACCTAAAATATGGAGAGATATCAGCCGACAATTCTGATTAATCACTCTGCACTATAGAATAGGTTGGCAGCATTTGATCTCAAGGTGATAAAAGATTTGCGACTATTGGAACAATGACTGCAGAGGTGAGCATCAAGTAAGTATCAAGTTACGGATAAACATCAACGTTTCCTGCAGCACCCAGAACTTCTCAAACCTGTGTGAAGTGGCTCACTAAGTGACCCCAAAATGAATGTATCGAAAGGGAAAGTTGAAGCAAAATGACAGGACAGTGTTTGTCCCCAAAAGGACAAACAAACCTGAGAGCCCAATGCAATGGGAAGAATAAAGATCTGAAGTTCCAGATCGCAGACATTCAGCAACTCTGTGGAGGTGATGGTCTAGTGTATTATCGTGAGGCTATCGGTCCAGAGATCCATGTAATGTCTGGGGACACTGGTTCAAATGCTGCTGTGTCAAATGGTGGAATTTTAATGCAATAACAAGTTTGGAATTAAGGGTCAAATGATGACCAATTGTCAGAAAAGTCCATCTCGTTCACCAATGGTCTTTAGGAGAAAGTGAGGACTGCAGATGCTGGAGATCAGAGTTGAGAGTGTGGTGCTGGAAAAGCACAGCAGGTCAGGCAGTATCTGAGGAGCAGGAGAATTGACATTTTAGGCATGACCTTCTCCCCCACCTACATCTACCTATTGCATTCTCAGCTACCTTCCCCCCAGCCCCATTCTCTTCTCATTTATCTCAACCGGCCCACAAGCCTCATTCCTGATGAAGGGCTTATGCTTGAAACATTGCTTCTCCTGCTCCTTGGATGCTGCCTGACTGGCTGTGCTTTTCCAGCACCACACACTCTATACCAATGGCCTTAAGGGAAGAAAATCTGTTGCCCTTACCTGGTCTGCTCGACATGTGACTTCACATCCATAGTAATGTGGTTGACTCCTAGCTGCCCTCTTAGCAAGAATGGATGGGCAATAAATGCTGCCCTAACCAGCAACATCCACATCCTGCAAATGAATAAAGAAAAAAATCCACTCACCTTGGCTGAAGTGAGTAAAACTCAGAAACCCAAGACATGCCAGAAGAGATTTGAAATGTTTTCCGAGCCACTGAGCTGCTGTTCAGACAGCATATTCCAGAAGATTTCAAAGACATTTCTACAGGTCGAGGATATCTGCCTGGTGAATATCATAGAATGATAGGATCATATAGCACAGAAAAGGCCGTTTGGTCCAACAAATCTGTACCACCAAAAAAAGATATAATCATATATTAGGTCCATAACCTTGAATGTTATGGCCATTCAACTGTGCTCATTCAAGTACTTTTAAAAGATTATGATGTTCCCACTGCAATTACTCTCCCAGGCAGTGAACTCTAGACCCTCCACCACCCACTGGGCCAAAAGGTTTTTCTTCAAATCCTCCTAAACCTTCTGCTCCTCACTTTAAAATTCTGCTTTCTTGTTAATGATGCTTCAGCTATGGGGAAAAGCTGCTTTTTATCCACCCTGCCTGTGGGTCCCCTCATAATATTCTTCCCCTCTCCCAGGTCCCCTTCTGTGTTGTACTATTACATATTCTATGTTCTAAGAAGGACCTTTCACTCACACTAAATAACTTGGGGCAATTACACCAGTGCTAAAGGACTATGATATCAATGATGATGTCACCCTCCAGACAGATACCAATGAGACAAGACTTGGAGCAGTAGAGAAAGCTCATTGTGTTTGCATTCAGAGCATTAGTACAAACTGATAAAGGTTCTACTGGAGCAAACATCATCCAATAACAACTCCAATGCAAACATGAGAAGCCAGGATGTTTTAAAGAATAGAATTCCTACAGTATGGAAACAGGCCCTTCAGCCCAACAAGTCCACACCGACCCTCCAAAGGGTAACCCACCCAGATCCTATTGCTCTACATTTATCCTTGACTAATGCACTTATCTAACACATCCCTGAACACTATGGGCAATTTAGCACACCCAATTCACCTAACCTGCACATCTTTGGACTGTGGGAGGAAATCGCAGCATCCAGAGGAAACCTACGCAGACACAGGGAAAATGTGCAAACTCCACACAGACAGTTGCCCGAGGCTAGAATCGAACCCAGGTGTCTGGCGCTGTGAGGCAGCAGTGCTAATCACTGAGCCACCGTGCTGCAAAAGAGGTTATATGCATTGCATGTGCAGGTGAAAGTAGGGCAAACTGGGATGAAGAAACAGTTTTTGTGCATAGTTAATCATTTTTATCATGGGCCCTGTATATTGGGTAATGTAATGTAGCTCCAGATGATAGTGAATTAATTTTTTTTACACCAGATTATACACTGTGACTAGTCATTGTGAATTGAGAGAGGTGGGGGGTGGTTTCAGGAAGGGGTTAGTTGAAAAGAGAGAAAGACTAGGGTAATTAGAGTGAGGGAGCGGCAGGCGGGGCTAATTTGAGGGAGAGAGTGAGGGAGGGGTATTTAGACAGAGCAGCAGAGGTAGGGAGGAGTGACTAGAGGGGGTGAAGGAGCAGGAGGGGGTGATTATTTACAAGGAGCTGGCAGGGATAAGGAGGAAGGTTTGGGGGTTAGGCAGTGGGGTGGTTATGATAGTGGAGGTGACTGATTGAGTGAAAAGAGTTATCACATTAATAGGATAGGGAGAAAGGGCTGTGGGCATAGGAAACACTGTCAAACTGGAGGGCATTCATAAACTCTCTGGATTTGTGTTTGTCACTAAGATGTCAAAAAAAGCATTTCTACTAATTATCAACCAGCAAAGCTGGGCCGAGGTGGATTGGTGAAAAATAACAGGGACAAGCACATTTAGACAGATGTTAAGATTTTAGAAAGTCCTCTTCTTAGTTACCACCTTCCTCTCTCTCTGTCCAATCACTGCTACTGTTCTATGACCTGGCTTCTGTGTGAAATCCCTAAACAGTAAGCAACTACGTCAGAAACTGCATGTTGATGGTTCCACTTCAGATCCCTAAGCCCTTCATTGTAGCAGCAGAAAGACCAAAGCTGCAAGATGGAGTCTATCCTCTTTTTCTCCTCTTATGGTCCTGCCCCACTATCTACCTGATGAAGGAGCAGTGCTCTGAAAGCTTGTACTTCCAAATAAACCTGCTGGACTATAACCTGATGTTGTGTGATTTTTAACTTTATCTCCTAAAGCATAGCATTCTGGCACGAGCCCCAGTCAGTGCTGCCCGAGTTTACACAAGGCAAGAGGTAACTTTACTCGAAACTGTTTTTTTTTTTGTTATTTGATAAAGGCAGAAGGTGGGGCCATTATCACTTGTTTCAGTCTGTCTGCAACTCCTAAATACTTGTCTTGCGGAATTTGTTATCATTGAATAGTCTAACCTTGTCTCCCTTCCTGGGTCAAACCCAGAATGACTTTTACAAAACAGGAATTAACTGGAGTCTGATGAGCCCGGAATCTGTCATACTTTCCTCGTATGTTAACATTCCTTATTTGCTTATTTTCAAGGAGCTTTATCCCTCTTTCCCTGGGGCATAAGATGCCAATTTTTGTTGAGCAGGAATTTCAAGTTCAGCCCTAATTATTGATACCACTAGCAGCCCACTCAACGGCACACTCACTCTGGTAATGTTTCCCAGGGCTGCAGCAGCAATTTAAAAGGTCACAGCAGCAAAGACTCTTCTCAGTTTTATTATCATCTTTTACTGACAGATAACATCATGGAATTGTTGTGAAAAGGAAGAGGACAGTGAAATGAGGATGAAAAGGATAGATTTCATTTACTGCAAATTCTCTCACTTCCTCTTGAGCTGCCCTCACTGCATTGGGAAACGTTGATATGATCATGCAACCACATCTTTTCTGACACCATTTGCAACGTCACAGAAACCTTACAGTACGGAAGGAGGCCCTTCAGCCCATTGAGTCCACACTGACCATCCAAAGAGCATCTCACCCAGATCCAGGCCTTCACTCTATCCCATAAACTCACATTTTCCATGGCTAATCCACCTAGCCTGGACACCCCTGAACACTAGGGACTACCCCAGCATGGTCAATTCCCTTAACCTGCATATCTTTCGACTGTGGGACAAAACCCACACAGATCGTCACCTAAGGCTGTGAATCGAACTCAGGTCCCTAGCACTGTGAGGCGTCAGTGGTCACCACTGAGCCACCATGCTGCCCAATCACTTCGTTTGTAAAATGGAACCTGCTTAATTCTACAGTAATGATGCTGAGATTTTGCCCTGTATCAAATCATTAACATGTCTATGTTATATCCTGTAACTCAATCAGCAATGCTGGTTTGCCCATAAGTGTCACAGAGGTCTAAAGCACAGGAAAGAGATCTTTTAGCCATTGAGTGTACACAAATCAAAAATAACCATCTAACATAGTTCCACTTTCCAGCACTTGGCCATAACCTTACATGCCTCAGTATTACAACTGCATGCTTAATACCATTTTCTTGTGGTTTTCTGACAATTTCTATGAAAAGGCTGGATCTGTCTTAGAAATGCAAGCAGATTCAGCTCAAAATCTCAGGTCTGTCCTTCCTTTGTGGTTTTGTTGTTCCCACGAGGAGACATTAAACCCATTTATTTATTCGGATGAACGTGTCAGATCCTACATGGCAACACTCGCACACACACAAAAAAAAATGCTTTGTTGGATGTGAAGCCTGTTGCGATGTCCTGAAAGCACGTCTGAGAAATGGAGGCTCTTATTTTGCTTCTATTTACAACAGGATGGGTAGGGTTTCGGTGGGAGCTGCTGTAAGGTTTCCCAGACACATTCTGGGGTGCCACCTGTCTCTGTCCTTCTCACATCTGGATGACGCAGTAGGAAGACGATCCAATGACAAGTCTGTCGCCCGCCTGTAAAATTCCACACATCAAAAGGGAAATAGCCTGATTCATCAGCAAACTGCTCCTGCACTCCAGTCACCGGATTACACTGTTGGTGCTCGGTTCCTTGTTTCTGATCTCAGACAGTTGAATTGCTGGCCCTCAGACAAATCAAGTGATAATGCTCCACTGTGTGGCATAGTGCTCACACAGCCAGAACGGGCAAGGTTCAATCCACAGACTGTACTTTAAGTTGTAAAGAAATCACGATTGACTGGTGTTAGAGAGAAGCGAACCACAGTGTGGTCTTTGATGACCATAGGGAAATCCCCCACAGAAAGTGGGCAATTTATTGTTTCAGGTGAGGAGAGAATCAGCTTCTCTCTTTGTAAAAAAAAAATCCCCTCTTGGTTTATTACAACTGATATTTTACTATCTTTTTTCAACTCACACTTTAGTTGAAATATAGATAACTATACAATGATAGAGCCAATTACAAAGGAAAAGGAAAAAACAATGTTCTTATCTACTAACCTTGAAACAAATAATAAAATTGTGATAGGAAGTGCACCACACAATAAAATTAAAAAGGATACTGTTTGGTACAGACAGGGAGAAATAAGGCTAAATAATTGAGAAGTCTTTTGCAACTTTGAGGTGGTACATTTTAAACCTGGTTAATTGTTGATTCACATCGGCAGCAGATGTAGAATCTTCAAGTCTTAGTGAAGGCACTGCTTTTGGGGGTTTGGTTTAGCTCAGTTGGCTGGATAGTTAGCTTGGAGAAAGTGAGGACCTCAGATGCTGGCGATCAGAGTCAAAAGTGTGATGCTGGAAAGGCACAGCAGGTCAGGTAGCATCCGAGGAGCAGGAGAATTGACGTTTCGGGCCGAAGCCCTTCATCTGGATAGTTAACTTGCAAAGCAGTGTGATACTGATAGTCGAGGTTCAAATCCTATCACCAGCTGAGGTTCCCATGAAGGACTCTCCTTCTTAACCTCTCCCCTCACCTGAGGTGTGGTGACCCTCAGGTTAAATCACCACCTGCTGTCTTTCTCTAATGAGAGAGCAGATCTAATGTCTGTCAAGATTATGATAACTTGATGAGATGTTTTTTCATGTTGCTTTTATACTGCTGCTGTTTATAAGGCAGGAAGAGAGAGAGTCTTCTAGTTTTTGCTTACAAATCCATTTTAGTTAGTACAAGTATTTAACTATCTATGTGTGTACATGTGAGTATGTGTGCATGTGTGTTTGTGTGAGTGTGTGTTTGTGAATTTGCACAGGATTCTTTCTGCTTTTCTGCTTAAAACCAGCTGCTGAAATAGGATCCATTTATATATTCCAGAGTCAGCCTTTGTTGTTTTATGAACCTAAATACTTTGCAGGCAACCTTTTTTATCCAATGTGTGAACTTATCACGCATGTATAAACTAAACAGGATACAAATTCCTTGATGCTGACTCAGTTTATCTGGTTTCTCTGCCTTTGGATGAAATCACAATTTTGTGCAAATGGCCCAACTTGATTTCAAAATCTTTTCAATCTGTCGAAAGGTGATTGTGGCAGTTATTTTAGGTCAGCAATGACCTTTTCAAAAATGTAGAATTTTAATCCTTGAAGGTCTCAGGTATTTAAAAATCAATTGATGGAAGTTGAATATCAATGTTTAGCATTACCATAGCTTTAGGCACAGTTGAGAACAGAGTCTGGCCTGCTTTCTGATAGGGTGTCTGGCCACTGAAGAATGGACTAAACATGTGAAGAGGAATACAGGGCAGCAGCAGAGCATAGCTCCAACACTGCTCTCTTTCTTGCCTTCTTTCCTCTTTTCAAGATGTTTACTCCTGGGTACATACACAATACCTATTCGACTGGCTATTGTTTCATGTGAGGAGTTATTCAGTGCACACACACACACACACACTCATATCTATTAATAAACATACAAATACCCATACAGACACACACGCACGTATACTAATGTACTCACATTCATACTCATTTATATTGATACTTATGCACACCAACACACAGGCAACCATTTTCAATGTTTTCTCATGATAGATTTACGGTGCTTGGTCTGTTGTGGTTCAGAGCAGCGATTCACACCCACCATTAACAACTAATTTGCATCTATATCTCTCCTTTATAATCACTTGTTGTCCTTTGTCTTTTACTTTGGACGCCTACTCCAACTGTTCACTTGTCTGTTGCCAATAATATTAAAACTAACATTTTCCAGCTCCATCTGGCCCTGAAAAAGAGTCATTTCAGATTCAGAATGTTAACTTTGAACCTCTCTCCACAGATGCTAACAGATCTGCTGAGTTACTCCAGCATTTTCAGTTCTTGAATCAGACCTCAGTATTTGTTCAAGTTTTCCATGTGTCTTAAACTTACAATTATCTGCCTCAGAGATAAACCATCTATCTCTGAGTCAAGATAGCAATGAGTTAAACACAAGTACAATTGGATTCCTGCTTTAACCAGATGTAGGCAAATTAAGCTCACTTTAACATCCCAAAATCAACATCTGTGCAAGTTTGTTCTTGCATAGGGGAAAGCCCAGTCCGTGCAGTGCTGGAGCTAGACAGGTATAATGAGGTTGTGAAAGCATTGATAAGAATATTGCAAAAAAAGCGTACACCCTCATGTGTACGAAAGTACTCACATACACTCACACTATCACGCCTTACAGGAATTGCTGGAAGTCAAGCTACAATATTCACAAAATTGGCACAAATATAAATTTCTTTAAACCATCAAATTGCCCAATTTTGCCTAACTGTTTAATTTGGGTTAAAAGAAAATGTATTTTCATTATTTTTCATTAACAAGAAAATAACTATTTTGTTAAATCCACGCTGTTTTTAACCAATGGCAAAAAAGAAACATGAATTGTGAACTTTATAACCCGAAAACTCGACCATTCTATTCTTCAAAATTTCCATACACATACCAACAGACATGCATATAGACAAGACAGGGCACAAGGATTCTGGGTGGGGAAAGAAAACAAAAATCAGAGAAGCCGAGTTTGGGCACCAGTCCAGATCACAGATGCCGTCTGTGTACTTTTGATTTATTTCAATTACTCTAGAATTAAACCCTTTAGATCTGTGATGAGGAGGAATTTCTTCAGCCAGAGGGTGGGGAATCTGTGGAATTCACTACCGCAGAAGGCTATGGAGGCCAAGTCATTGAGTGTATTTAAGACATCCTTAGATAGGTCTTTGATTAGTGAGGGGACCGGGTTACAGGGAGAAGGCAGGAAAATGAGGTTGAGAAACATAACAGCCATGATTGAATGTTGGAGTGGATTCAAATGCCAAATTGCTTAAATTGGTTCCTATTCCTGATGGTCTTCCGACTTGGTGCTGATGATGTGATGTTGTGGATTCCCCAATTCTCAATCTCCCATTCACTTGTTGAAAATGTGCCTGTTCAATGCCTCTGAAGGTGTTTTCTTTCCCATTTCCATTTCTATAAAGGATTTGTAGGGAGAACAGCTTATGGAGAACAGCTGAGGGAGAGTAGTTAGCTACTAGTGATCTTCTTTTGTTTCTCTACATAGAACGGAGAGGAGAGCTGGATGCCTTCTCTTGTTTTCTGCATAGAATCATTGAATCCCTACAGTGTGGAAACAGGCCCTTCGGCCCAACAAGTCCACACTGACCTTCCGAAGAGTAACCCACCCAGAACCATTCTCCTACCGTATTATCCTATTTATCCCGACTAATGCACCTAACCCTGAACATATGGGCATTTTAGCATGGCCAATTCACTTAACCTGCACATCCTTGGATTGTGGGAGGAAACCAGAGCACCTGGAGGAAACCCATGCAGGCACGGGGAGAATGTGCAAACTCCATAGAGACAGTCGGCCGTGTCTGGAATTCTTGCTGCATTATTCACACACAAATCTGTCGCCACCTGCCCAGGAACCAATCAAATGGTTGTTATTATGTTGGGCCCTCCTGAGCCCACACAACTGGTGCCAATTGCAAAGCCAATCAAAAGACTGGACACATCCAGGTGGTGCCAGCTTTTCTGGAACTAACCCTCGCGCCACTCAAAGAGGGCGACATTATGTAGACGACTCAGAATGGGTTCCAGAACTTCTTAAAACTCCAACACCTTCTCACACAGCTTCCCTGCTTTAAAGAAACATCTTTTCTCATTTTAGTCCACATTCCAAAAGTGGTCGTTACATCACAGTCATACGTACTACACACACACACACACACACACACACACTCAAAGAGCCCTGGTAAGACCACACTTGGAATACTGTGTTGAGTTCTGGTTGTCCCATTCTCAGAAAGATGTGGAGGTTTTCAAGAGGGTGCAGAGGAAATTTACCAGGATGCTGCCTGGACTGGAGGGCATGTCCTATGAAGAAAGGTTGAGGGAGCTGGGCCTTTTCTCATTGGAGCAAAGAAGGATGAAAAGTAACTTGATAGAAGTCTACAAGATGTTGGGAGGCATAGATAGATTGGATAGGCAGACACTTTTTCCCAGGACAGAAATGTCTATCACGAGGGGACATAATTTTAAGGTGATTGGAGGAAAGTTTATGGGAGATGTCAGAAGTTGGTTCTTTACACAGAGAGTAGTGGATGTGTAGAATGCACTGTCAGCAGTGGTAGTAGAGTCAGATACATTAGGGACACTTAAGCAATTCTTGGACAGGCACATGGAAGATGGTACAATGCAGGGTATGTAGATTAGTCTGATCTTAGAGTAAAATAAAATGCCGGTACAACATTGAGGGCCGCAGGGCCTGTACTGTGTTCTATGGATATAGGTTTGCTCACTGAGCTGGAATGTTCGTTTTCAGACATTTCGTCACCATACTAGGTAACATCATTAGTGAGCCTCCGGGTGAAGCGTTGGTGGTATGGTCCACTTTCTATTTATGTGTTTAGGTTTCCTTGGGTCGGTGATGTCATGTCCTGTGGTGATGTAACTTCCTGTTCTTTTTCTCAGGGGGTGGTAAATTGGATCCAAGTCAGTGTGTTTTTTGATAGAATTCCGGTTGGAATGCCATGCTTCTAGGAATTCTCTAAGGTGTCTCCGTTTGGCTTGTTCTAGGATGGATGTGTTGTCCCAGTCGAAGTGGTGTCCTTCCTCATCTGTATGTAAGCATACTAGTGAGAGGGGGTCATGTCTTTTTATGGCTAGTTGATGTTCATGTATCCTGGTGGCTAGTTTTCTGTCTGTTTGTCCAATGTAGTGTTTGTTACAGTTCTTGCAAGGTGTTTTGTAAATGACATTAGTTTTTTTGTTGTCTAAACTGGGTCTTTAAAGTTCATTCGCTGCAGTTTTAGTGTTTTGGTGAATTTGTGGGCTACCATGATGCCAAGAAGTCTGAGAAGTCTGGTAGTCATTTTCAAGATGTCTTTGATGTAGAGGAGAGTGGCTAGGGTTTCTGGATGTGTTCTGTCTGCTTGTTTGGGTTTGTTACTGAGAAATCAGTGGTCTGTGTTCATTGGGTATCCGTTCTTTTTGAATACACTAGATAGGTGATTTTCCTCTGCTCTGCGTAGTTCCTCTGTGTTGCAGTGTGTGGTGCCTTGTTGAAATAATGTTTTAATGCAGCTTCGTTTGTGGACGTTGGGATGATTGCTTCTGTAGTTAAGTATTTGGTCTGTATGTGTTGTTTTCCTGTAGATGCTGGTTTAAAGTTCCCCATTGGCTGTTTGCTCTACTGTAACATCTAGGAATGGCAGTTTGTTGTTGTTTTCCCCCTCTTTAGTGAATGTTACGGCAGTAAAGTTATTATTGATGACCTTGAAGGTTTCCTCTAATTTGTTTCAAGTAGTGATGATGAGGGTGTCATCCACGTAGCAGACCCAAAAATTGGGTTGGATGGTTGGCAATGGTGTTTGTTCGAGTTTCTGCATTCCTGTCTATGCTA
>NC_057739.1:6684163-6694900 GCF_004010195.1 Chiloscyllium plagiosum
GGAGGGATAGCGAAAGTACGGCAGGGCTGGGAGCTAGGACCTGGTGTGGGGCTGGAGCTGGGAGTGGGGGCGGAGTTAGTTGTGGGGGCGGAGTTAGTCATGGAGGCAGAGTCAGTCATGGGGGCAGAGATCGACGTGGTCCTTGAGCAGGTGAGTGACGTCACTGGGGGCGGAAGTGGCTGTGGCGATGGCCACTCCGGGGGCGGAAGTGGTGCGCCGGGCAGCAACGGCGCTGGTCCCGGTGGCCGTGGATCCCGTGGCAGCTGCGTATCTGTCGGCGATGGTCTTCCTGGCGATCGTGGAGACGGTTGTCAGGGTGGTGATCACAGAGGCTGCATGGTTGGTGGTGGCTGTTGTCCGTGCGGTGGTGGGGGGCGGAAGTGACGTCACCGTTCGCTGCGGCGGTGGTGGCTGCAGCGGCCGCGTGGGCAATGGCGCCCGAGTGGTTCCGGAGGTCGCGAGAAGGTTCTGGAACGGCCGAGGAATCTGGAGTGTGGGGGTGAGTACATGAAAAATTTTTGTATTTACTTTCTTTGATGTTCGATATGGCTAGGAAAAAAACATTTGTTCAGTGTATGAATCCTTCTGAGGATGAAGAACAGCAAAGTTCCTTTGCAGGTCTGGGAGAGTGTTGTCTTGAGCTGGGGCAGGGCTGACTGCAGTGAGTGTAGGTGTCAGCGTGTGGCTTGAAGCGTGGAGCAGAGGATTCAGAGGGAGGGCTGTTGTTGGAGGCTTCGGATTTGTTGCGGGTACAGGTTGTCCTGGTTGGGTCCAAATTGTGTTGGTTTGAATGTAATCCGGAGTCCATGCGGGGTCAGTCGGTTCCATAGGCAGGTACTGAGGAAGGAGATGTGACTGTGGTAGCAAGTTTGTCTCAGGACGTGGCTGAAGAGCTTCCGGGCAGAGGAGATGACCTGGAGGGTGCAGTGAGAGAGGGACTCACTGAGATCCTTGTAGTGGTGTGGCTCCAGCCCCATACCAGGTCCTAGCTCCCAGCCCTGCCGTATTTTCACTATCCCTCCAGACCTCCCCCTCTCTGAGGATGAATGATCAGTCCTCAGCAGAGGCCTCACCTTCATCCCCCTGTGCTCCCGGATCAATGAGTTCGACACGCGGCTAGATATCGAGCATTTCTTCCGCCACCTTCGCCTCCGCGCCTACTTCTTCAACAAGGACTCTCGCCCACCCTCTGACGACCCCTTCTCCCGCCTCCAACACACCCCATCCACTTGGACACCCCATGCTGTCCCTTACCTGCCCTCAATCTCTTCATATCCAACTGCCGCCGCGACATTGACCGCCTCAACCTGTCCACCCCTCTCACCCACTCCAACCTCTCATCCTCACAACACACAGCCCTCCACTCCCTCCACTCCAACCCCAACCTCACCCTCAAACCAGCAGACAAGGGAGGCGCGGTGGTAGTTTGGCGCGCCGATTACAAGAAGATTCGCAGTAGGTTAAGATCAACTAGGAGAAAGTGAGGACTGCAGATGCTGGAGTACCAGAGTTGAAAAATGTGGTGCTGGAAAACACAGCAGGCCAGGCAGCATCCGAGGAGCAGGAGATCAAAATGTGTGGATTTGAACTTTGACACATGGTGTAAAATGAGAGATTGTGATTGACTGTCTATTATTTGCATTCCCATCTCCCTTTGCATTGACGTAAGGAAAGAAAATGGGGAAAGATGTGGGAATGGTGACTGTAACAAAACCTCTTCTTTAGCACTGTCAACAAACACAAATTTTGTTTTATAAAAAGGCGCTCTTCTTTAGCAATGTCTAACAGTGTCCCAAAGCTCTTTACAACTAAAGTCATTCTTTTGAGAATCAATCCCTGTTATAAAGCACATTGAAATATGTTTTAATAAAATGCAAGTTCCCCTATTGTTTATAAATAAACCCACAGCCAGTCATAAACTTCGTAGCTATTATTGGGTAACTATTACAACAGAAATCTCCTTGACCACCGTTGTGTACAGTATTAACACAACCTCATCCAAGAGTCTCCTTAAGCTCAGATTGCAGATATTCATAGATTAACATTCTCATGTCTCCACAGCATGCGTTTTCAAAATCTATTTTAAATTGATTCAGACACCCAAAGCAGCCAGTGGTCTACACCTTTCAGAATCCAATAACCGCACTCATTAAATCCAAATGGTGCTGAAGAACGGCAAGTATGAAAAGCATGGATAGTATCTCTGGTTAATTACAAATGGTACATGTCCCTTAGCACAATGCACACAGTGTTCTCTAGATTCCACCTAATGCTGTATCCCACATGTTAATGTCCCAGCTATTCCCCTATCATCCAGGGAACAGTCACATGGATAATCAGGGATTGATTTAATTAATCAAATTGAACCAATTTGTTAGGGTTTCTCAAATTAACTAACCCAAGTTTGGTCTTCCTGTGCACACCATGAGCAGAACCTTCTGCTGAAGGGTCACTGGACCTGAAACGTTAACTCTGCTTTCTCTCCACAGATGCTGTCAAACCTGCTGAGTTTCTCCAGAAGTTTTGGTTTTGCTTCAGATTTCTGATGTGAAAAGTTCTTTGCTTAATTTTAGGGGTCTGAGTCATGTGGGCAGTGATGGAATCAGACGAGAAATCCAGTGAGGCCCATTTTGCTTCAGGAACAATTGGGTCCATCTTTTATGCTTTTCACAAGTGGCACGCCAAGTTTCTTGCTCAGCGGTGGTGATTTGTCAATCAATCAATCAATCACGTGCTGCTGAATCCCTCATTCATACCTCTCAACTTAAGAGTTAATCAAATGATAGTCTCACATGTGTACTGCATTTCATTGACTTTGTGAGTTGAGGGGTGCATAGGTTAAGTTATTATATTGTTCAGCACTATATCGTGGGCCAAAGGGTCTGTTCTGTACTGTACTTTTCTATGTTCTATGTTCTAGACAGAGACCTGTCATTAAATCAACATCAATCAGGTGACCCAGATGGTTTGATTCAAACCCTGTCTATCTAGACATTGAGAAAATAATCTTCTCAATCTCTGGTAGTGGGGAAGGAACTGTTTGAGCAACACAGGGAACAGTTAATCATAGAAAATAACAGCAGGAGTAGGCCTTTCAGCCCATCTGTTCTGGACTGCCATTCAATATGATCAGGGCTGATCATGCAGCTCTGATGAAGAGTCATCTAGACTCGAAACATTAACTTACTCTCTCTGCATGAGTGCTGCCTGACCCATTGTGATCTCCAGTAGTTTTTGTTTTGATCCAACTCAGTCCTCTATTCCCACTTGCCCCCGCCATTACACTTTGAACCCTTTAACCCTTAGAACTGTATCTATCTCCACCTTGAAGCATTCAATGTTTTAACCTCAACCTCCACTTCCTGTGGCAAAAAAGTCCACAGGCTCCTCTCTGTCTGGGGGAAGAAATGTCTCCTCCTCTTAACCTGAAATCACCTACTCTGCATCCTTAAGGTGTTGCTCCTGATTCTGGACTCCCTGGTCATTGGGAACATTTTTCCCGTTTTCACTCTGTCTAGCCCTGGTAGAATTTTATAGGTTTCTATGAGATTCCCTCTTCATTCTTCTAAGTTCTAGTGAATATAGTCTGAATTGACCCTGTCATTCATCAATCCTGCCATCCCAGGAATCAGTCTGGTAAACCTTCATTGTATTCTCTCCATACACAAAACATCCCATCTCAGATAAAGAGACCAAAACTGCACATGATCCTTCAGGGGTGCGCTCACCAAGACTATGTATAACTGCAGCAAGACATCCCAGCTCCTGTACTTGAATTCTCTCACTATAACAAACAACATACCATTTACCTTCCTCACTGCCTGCTCACTCTCAGTCACTGGTGTACAAGAACCCAGGTTTCATTGCATCTTCTCCTTTCCCAATCTGTCTCAGTGTTTTTGTGACCAAAGTGGATAACTTTACTCATATTAATCTGTTAAAAATCACACAACACCAGGTTATAGTCCAACAGGTTTATTTGGAAGCACTAGCTTTCGGAGCACTAGCTGCCATCAGTTACTATCACTCAACTCGTCCAAATCACACTAAAGCATCTCTGCACCCTCCTCACAGCTCACCCTCCTACCTAGCTTTGCGTTACCTGCCTTTCTGGAGGCCTTACATTTAATTCCCACATCCAAATTATTATATATATTGTGATTAGCTGAGGTCCAAGCACTGATCCCTGCCATACCCCTCTAGTCATGCCTGTGACTTGGAAATAAACCCATTTATTCCTAATAAAAATCGAAAGGATTGTGGATGCTGTAAACTAGAAACAGAAACAGAAATAGAAATAATTGGAAAAGCTCAGCAGGTCTGGCAGCATCTGTGGAGGGTCATAGAGTCATAAAGATGTACAGCACAGAAACAGACCCTCCGGTCCAAATCATTTATCCTAACCTAATCTAGTCCCATTTGCCAGCACTTGGCCCCTATCCCTCAAAACACTTCCTACTCATATACCCATCCAGATGCCTTTTAAATGTTGTAATTGTACCAGCTTCCACCACTTCCTCTGGCAGCTCATTCCATACATGCACCACCCTCTGTTTGAAAAAGTTGCCACTTGGGTCCCTTTTAAATATTTTGCCTCTCACCTTTAACCTATGCCCTCTAGTTTTGGACTCCTCCACCCTGGGAAAAAGACCTTGTCTATTTACCCTATCCAAGCCCTTTTATGATTTTATAAACCTCTATAAGGTCACCCCTCAGCCTCCGACACTGCAGGGAAAACAGCTCCAGCCTGTTCAGCCTCTCCCTATAGCTCAAATCCTCCAACCCTCGCAACATCCTTGTAAATCTTTTCTGAACCCTTTCATGTTTCACAACATCCTTCCACAGCAGTGAGACCAGAATTGCATGCAGTATTCCAAAAGTGTCTTAACCAAAGTCCTGTACAGCAGCAACATGACCTCCCAACTCCTATACTTAATGTACTGACCAATAAAGGCAAGCATACCAAATGCCTTCTTCACTATCCTATCTACCTATGTCTCCACTTTCAAGGAACTAAGAACCTGCACTCCAAGGTCTCTTTGTTCAGTAACATTGCCCAGGATCTTACCATAAAGTGTATAAGTCCTGCCCTGACTAGCCTTTCCACAATGAAGCACCTCACATTTATCTAAATTAAACGCCATCTGTCATTCCTTTGCCCATTGGCCCATCTGATGAAGATCTCGTTGTAATCTGAGATAACCACTACACTTCCAATTTTGGTGTCTTCTGCAAACTTACTAACCATAGCTCTTACGTTCACATCCAAATCATTTATATAAATTATGAAAAGCAGTGGACCCAGCACCAATTCTTGTGGCATTACGCTGGTCACAGGCCTCCAGTCTGAAAAGTAACCCTTCACCATCTCCTTCTGTCTTCGACCTTTGAGTCAGTTCTGTATCAAAATGGCTAGTTCTCCCTGTATTCCATGTGATCTAACCTTGCTAACCAGTCTACCAAGAGAAACCTTGTTGAATGCTTACTGAAGTCCAAATAGATCACGTCCACCGCTCTGCTTTCATCAATCCTCTTCACTATTTCTTCAAAATGCTTAGTTAAGTTAGTGATTTCCCACATACAAAGCCATGTTGACTATCCCTAATCAGTCCTGCCTTTCCAAATACATGTACATCCTCAGGATTCACTCCAACAACTGCCCACCACCAATGTCAGGCTCACTGGTCTATAGTTCCCTAGCTTTTCCTTACCACCTTTCTTAAATAGTGGTACCACATTAGCCAACCTCCAATCTTCCGGCACCTCACCTGTAGCAATCGATGACACAAATATCTTAGGAAGGCGTCCAGCAACCACTTCTCCAGCTTCCCACATAGTCCTAGAGCACACCTGATCAGGTCTCAGAGATTTATCCACCTTTATGTGTTTTTAGACGTACAGCACCTCCTTCTCCGTAATATGGACATTTGTCAAGATGTTGTTATTTATTTCCCCACATTCCCTATCTTCCATAAACTTCTCCACAGTAAACACTGATGTAAAATACCTGACGAGTATCTCCTCCATCTCCTGCAGTTCCACACTAGGTGGCCTTGCTGATCTTGAAGGAGAGTAACAGGTGCTGCCAGACCTGCTGAGCCTTTCCAGCAATTTCCATTTAATCCCAATCTTTGTTTCCTGCACTTACTAGTTCTCTGCATGTTACCCCAATCCCATGTGCTTTAGTCTAACAAACTAATCTCTAATGTGGGACTACATTGAAAGCCTTCTGAAAGCCCAAGTAAAACACCTGCTGCTTCATAGCTCACAGTGTGCTCAGGATGCACAGCCACAATGGGACAAGTTGCTAAGACCTGTTATTCAGGGAATAACAGAAAGGCCCCAATCTCCTGTGATTTACCATCATTACTCAGGATACCGAAAAAAAACTGCAAGGGTTTCAGTTTAATTAAAACTCAGTCCAATTTTAATTTTCTGTGTTTGACCCTTGTGGCCTTTTAGTATCTTATAGCTTCTCACTTCAAACTTTTCACCCCTTTTCTAAGATGTCCCACGTAACAATGTCGGTCTGCACCCATTGATCCAATTGAAATCTCTCTTTGAAAATTGTGATGAGGGCCCATGTATATCCAGGAGATAGTTAACAGTTCTTAGCAGTTACTCGTTGGAACTAGGCACAAGGACTCAATCACAGTGTGAATTGAAGACTCAGACTTGGTGTGTTTATAAAAGTCTCTGTTTAGCCATGGACCAAAAGAAATATCGGAAACTGTATTATACAATGCTGTCATATTATAGGGCAGAATTACACAGTGCACTGAAATCTCTTGGACTCACAATCTTTCAACATACTCTTTCTTCCGGTCTTACAACTGGTTGACTGTATTGCACCAGTCTGGTATTTTGATCATTCTTGATTATGATCAGGCCACTGTCGGTGGACATGCCTTTAGTTATCTGGCCCTTTGCTCTAGAAATTGCCTTATTATCTCCTCTGCCTCATTAGCTAATCTCCCCATCTCCATTTCTTCTTCTTATCCACCTCTGAGAATGTATATCGGGAACCAAGTTTTCAATTACATGTCCTAATATCTTTTTCTGCGACCCAGCCTCAAAGTTTGTCTGATAATGTTTAGAAAACTTTAGTTACTTTGAAAAGACTGCAGGTCAGTTTTATTGCCCGCATATGACAATCAGACAGGTGGAGCAGCAGATACTGTCCCTGACTCTGAGTCCAAAGCTCTTGGCCCACTGCAGGTCCTGATTGGCTCAAGAGAACATGCGTTCCTAACACAGCCAATGAGGATCAACTTGTAAAGCCTTCCAGCTCACAGCAGGCAGTAAAAGATCCCTGGTCAGCCTTAGACTGGAAAAAAATTCAGGTCTCTACCCTCAGTTTTAAAAAATCATTCACGGGATGTGGGCATCTCTGCGGCATTTATTGCTCATCCCTAATTGCCCAGAGGGCAGTTAAGAGTGAACCACATTGCTACCAGACCAAGTAAGATTGGCAGATTTCCTCCTCTGAAGGACATTAATGGGTTTTTCCACATTTGGTATTGGTTTAATGCTCAATATTAGCCTCTTAATTCCAAATTTTTATTGAATTCAAATTCCACCATCTGCCATTGCAGGATTCCAACTTCAGTCTCCAGATCATTCCCTGGGATTTTGTATGAATAGTCCAGTGATAATACCACCAGGGCATTGCCCCCCCCCACCATCATTAATCATTAGCTCCAGGTTGGAACATGCCTGTGAATGCGTACGTTGCTAGAGCAACATGTACTCCTGAGATGGTCATGGTGTTGTAGGTGAGAGTCCAGTGATAATACCACCAGGGCATTGCCCCCCCCACCATCATTAATCATTAGCTCCAGGTTGTAACATGCCTGTGAATGCGTACGTTGCTAGAGCAACATGTACTCCTGAGATGGTCATGGTGTTGTAGGTGAGAGCTGCCTTTGTATAAAGAACTGAGGAATAAGCAGAGCTACAATGATCAGCTGTTACGGAGATCTGCAGGAGCTCATGGGAGAAGGTGAGGGAGGAAACAAGGAAGGGAGAATTCTCTCATGAACTAAAGAGAAGGTTGATTGATCTCCAGTTCATCCTGATTCTGTTGAGCCAATAAACCATGAGGGAAACCATCAGGTGCTACATTGTGGCCTCCAATTCTGTAGGAGTATAAACACTTCAAACCTTCCATAACTCTCCCACCTGAGGTCAGGATGGCAAGATTCATCTCAGGAGCGTTGGTGGTGACTACTGTGTTCTCGACATCATCTTCAACACTTTCTCTCATCAGCTCAGAACACGTCACTTATCATCCATTTCCTTTATCTCATTTCTCTGTCCCAGTAAAATCTGAAGATGACTGAGCATTTCCCCAGTAAGCCTCTTACTGTAAAGCATGACTAACTATTGAGCAAACACTCTGCCATGCAAATGTGCAAAGTTTGCTTCAATTGTCCGTCACATTTTCCCACCTTCTTGAAGATTGACTTCAATGTATCTTGCCTTTCCCCATTCAGGCCAATTACTTGTCATGAATGGTCAATGTGAGTATGGAATGTTATTTATTATTCAAATTATTTTCATTCAGAGACACTCCTGCTCAAAATCCAACTCATCACCACATCCACAGATACATTTGGTGCACAATTATAGACACGACTAAAATGAGATGGGAAGCACGGGACTGACATTGACAAGACAAGCTCATTAAGCACTGCTTTTGGCAAGAGGAGGCTTCAAAGTCACTCATCTATACAGAAAACTCACAGATGAACAGAAAGCTAGGAGATAAATCTTGCAACTTGCCCCTAGGCTCTCAGTGCTAAGTATTGCAATAGATTTTTATCAGGATGTGGAACTGAAAAGAGCTTTGTACTCTAGCTGGGGAATTCCATCTTCCTGTCCAGGCATCTGGAACTGGCTGCAGGTAGTGACAATACAACTTCGGACCAGGACGTAGATGATCAGGCAAATCCCTCATCAATCACACCAGGACACTGCATTCCAATGAATAATTGGCATTGGGACTTTCTATTCTCGGTCTGGAGACTCCATGAGGTAAAGCAAGTCCCATCCTGTCTCCAGTTCATTGGGTCACTCAGTAAAGATACTGAGAGCATCAGAGAGAGCTTTACACTATGTCTACCTCTGTACTGTTCCTGTCCTGGGAGTGTTTCATGGTGACAGTGTCAAGGGAACCTTACACTGTATTTAACCCCATGATGAACCCATAGAGCCACAGAGTCATGGAAACAGACCCTTCAGATGAAGCAGTCCAGTCCAAACATAATCCCAAGCTAAACTCGTCCCACCTCCCCTGCTACTGGCCCATATCCCACCAAACATTTTCTTTTTATGTACTTATCTAAGTGTCTTTCAAACATTGTAACTGTGTCTGCATCCACTACTTTCCTTGGAAGTTCATTCCACATGTGAGTTGTCCTTGCCTGAAAAATTTATCCCTCATGGTCATTTTTTAAATTTCTCTCCTCTCACCTTAAACATATGTCACCTAGTCTTGAAATTCCCCATGCTTGTGAAAAGAAACCTACCATTACCCATATCTATATCCCTCATGATTTTATAAACCTGGGTGTGTTTTGTAGGAAAGTGTAGAGGGAACTTTGTCTTCAGTTTAGAAGAGTAGAGAAAGCTTTATTTTGTATTTAGCACTGCGATGTACCTGTCCTGGGAGTATACGATGGGAACAGTGTAGAGGAAGATTCACATTGTATCCAAACCTGTAGAGAATGTGCCCTGGGAATGATTGTTGGGTACAGTATTGAGGGAAATTTACTTTCAATTTAAAAGAGGTAGCTTTATTCTGCATCTAACCTCATGTTGTACCTGTCCAGGGAGCATTAAGCCTCATAGCAGTTTAATACAGTGATTGGAGAGGTGCAAGGAGGGTAGTGGTCAGAAGGTTTGGGTTGATAAATTGGAGTGGGGCTTTAAGTTTAGATGGGGTGGGGAATGGATTAAGTAGAGGGATTAGATGGAAGGAGAATTAGGTGGATGGTGTGGTTGAAAGAATAGGAAAGTAAATGGAAGGAATTGCAAAATCACAGCCAATTTGAAATGGCAAGTGATAATGATACATCTGTTGATAAGAGATTCTCATATTACATCAGGACTGGGCAACCTGAGGTCTGCATGTACTGAGCAGTCAGAGACTGTAATGATGAAATAGTTACAAACAAGAGAATGATGGATGATCACTGATAAGATGGTGCTGTGTTAATCACAGTCCTTCATTGTGTGCTGCCCTCTGCTGAGTGAGTGTGTTACGGAAATGTCTGTGATGTGTGTTATCCACCGGGAGGATTCCCTGAGTCAGCCTCTTTAAATGTAAAGTGTTACCAGGAAATGCTAAGCAAATGAAGTCATTGTGCCCTGTTTCTTGCATATGTCAATAGCTCAGCTCATACAGCATTATCAAAGACTCATGGGTGTAGGTTTGCTCAATGAGCTGTAGGTTTGATATCCAGACGTTTCATTATCTGGCTAGGTAACATCATCAGTGACGACCTACAAGTGAAGAGGAGCTGTTGCTTCCTGCTTTCTATTTATATCTTTCTCCTGGATGGGATTCCTGGGGTTTGTGGTGATGTCATTTCCTGTTCGTTTTCTGAGGGGTTGATAGATGGTATCTAGATCTATGTGTTTGTTTGTAGCATTGTGGTTGGAGTGCCAGGCCTCTAGGAATTCTCTGGCATGTCTTTGCTTAGCCTGTCCCAGGATAGATGTGTTGTCCCAGTC
>NC_057739.1:6695113-6703460 GCF_004010195.1 Chiloscyllium plagiosum
CCATAAACAAACACATAGATCTAGATACCATCTATCAACCCCTCAGAAAACAAACAGGAAATGACATCACCACAAACCCCAGGAACCCCATCCAGGAGAAAGATATAAATAGAAAGCAGGAGACAACAGCTTCGCTTCACTTGGAGGTCGCCACTGATGATGTTACCTAGCCAGGTAATAAAACATCTGGATATCAAACCTACAGCTCAGCGAGCAAACCTACACGCTAAACCTCAACCTGAGCTACAAACCTTCACAAACCTTCAAAGACTCATGTCAGACACCAATCTCCGACAGCTTCAAGCCATTAATCAGCTCCAAACTGCAAACTTCTTTTACAAAATTACACCACTGGAAACAATCAGCCTCCTTCTAATTTGCCCCCTCTTTTCATAATTTTAACAACTCCATCAAGCCAGCCCTTCATCTCACCTGGTGTAATGAGATTAGATCCGAGATCTGTCTGCACAAAGAAATAGTCACTCAGCAAGGGCCTGGGTTCAAATTCTAATAGAGAACATATCTCCTTAACCTCCTAATGCTTCTATAACACAACAGTTATCTGAGCATACCACCAAATCTTTATTAAACAAAGTGCTCACTTCACTGACCCCATTGGTCCCACTATACTCACATCTTTCACTAGATTTATCCAACTTGAAGAGTGTCACACTCTTGAAATCCATTAGATTCAAAATCAGGGCCTAAACCCAGCCTTGATTCTGCTTTGCCTAATGTCTGTGTTGAGTAAGGCCTTCAGGACCCTGGAGCAACCTGTCATGGAGCTACACATCCCTGAACATAAACAATACAGTCTGGGTGGAGTTAGTGCTCTCTCACTCTGGAAGACTTGCACAAGCATATGGAAATGAACATATCAAGAAGCTTGATTAGTCCTTCCCTAATGTAACTTTGGATCAGAACCTAGTGTGTCTATGATCACCATATATAACAGCATCCAATATTAATGAGTTACTTTGAAGTCTAAGCCTGAAGACGGTTGCTTTGACCAGTCTGCCTCATAGAGAGCCATCAAGCCCATGTTATCAAAGAGGCTGCAGCAGCAAATTTCTTTCCAAATGCCTCTCAAGCAATTTAGAGGAAAACCCCAGGACAAGCTGAATCTCAACCAGAGGCCAGCCCTATTAACATAGACCATGAGACCATAGACAAGGAGACTGACTGAAATCCCAACGCGTTGCTGGTAGTGAGGTAGTCTGTCAGGGATTCTGCATATTTTTCTCTCTCTGTGACTGATTCTCATTCCCCTGAGCTGCCAGTGCAAGGATGGTAATGGCCTCAGTATTGGGACCTTGTCACCTGGTTACCCTGCAATGCAGCCAGAATCCCTCATGGCGTTGCAGTTTATAGGCCCCTTTTAAGGTGAAAACAGTGGGCCTATCAGAGGAATAGAGCTCCAATTGCAATTCTAGGTCCAAATCTGTGCCCTGCAAACCCAGCTTCCCAGACCAAGGAGACCATCGAAATAATCTGTGGTCAATGTGGTACCCTCTGTGGTTATGAATTGTTCCATTAACCCCATACTATAATGTAAATGGCTGGATATCCAGCCCCACTCTCAATCCAAAACCTTTCACTGTGACATCCCATTGCTGTCATACAGCCTGGTTAGTGAATTTAAACACAGTCAGGCTCTCAAAAATAGTTCCTTGAAAGTTGAATTGCAGGTAATGAAGGTGGTGAAGAAGGTGTTTGGTGTGCTTACCTTTATTAGTATAGGAATAGGAAGGTCATGTTGCTGCTGTGCAGGACATTGTGAGGCCACGTTTGGAATACTATGCTCAAGTTTGGTCTCTCTGCTATAGGAAAGATGTTGTGAAATGTGAGAGTTCAGAAAAGGTTTACAAGGATGCTGCCAGGGTTGGAGGATTTGAGCTATCGGGAGAGGCTGAATAGGCCGAGGCTGTTTTCCATGGAGCATTGGAGGCTGAAGGGTGATCTTATAGAGGTTTATAAAATCATGAGGGACACAGATAGGGTACATAGACACGGTCTTTTCCCCAGAGTGGGGAGTCCAAAACTATAGGGCATATGCTTAAGGTGAGAAAGATAAGGTTTTAAAGGGACGTAGGGGCAACTTTTTCATGCAGAGGATGGTGTGTGTAGGGAATGAACTGCCAGAGGAAGTGGTGGAGGCTGGTACAGTCCCAACATTTAAAAGGCATCTAGATGGGTAAATGAATAGAAAGGGTCTAGAAGGATATGGGCCAAATGCTGGCAAATGGGAGTAGGTTAATTTAGGATATCTGGTCAGCATGGACGAGTTGGGCTGAAAGGTCTGTTTCTATGCTCTACAACCCTATGACTCTAAAATTACAGCCGGATTTTCTCCACTGGAATGAGCCACAAACCAACTCACCCTAAAGGCCAATTGCCCAAGCATCAAATCACACTCTATCAGCTCCTCTCTGCAGCTCTCTCTGTCTCTCCATTTCTCTCTCATTCTCTGACCACCCTATGATTTACAGCCCCTCAGCAATGATGCCAGCAAAATAAAATGATGGTTTAATTTTAAAGTTGGGGGAGCCACTTGCCAATATTCCAGCAATTTGCTTCAAGCAGCTGCAAGAGGAGGGTGTGGGGAATGAGTGATCATCCATGTTCACTGCCTTTCATTTCCAGACTGGTGTCTAGAATGTTCCGGGACATGTACGCCAAGCCCAAGCCTCCGAGAAGAGAGCAATAGGGTCAAGTGAGTCACGGGGCAGGTTCAGGTTAAGTGAGAGAGTTGGCTGCTATTCCAAACGGGCACACACTGACACAAACACACAGCTCTAGGGTGACCGATTTAGCTGCACTTGGGACACTAATGATAGGCTTGGAAAGGTGCTGAAGTTAAATCCAGACATTCCGAATCTGGCTGCGCTTTTTTAAAAGGGTTAGATTCCTGCGTCTGTGTTGAATGGAAAGTTTTCTTGGTTTCCTGAGTGATAGCCTCTAATTAAGCCTCCATCAAAATAACCAGTACCATCATTCCTGTTATAAAGCACAGAGAGGTGCCAGTGGCTCTGATTGACTTGTTGCTATAGTGTTAGTCAAACAGTTAGTTAAACTAACAGGGAGCCAACTGGAATCAATATCACAGAACCTGATAAATTTAAAATTTGCAATGATGGCTATCATTTCCATCTTTCTCTTCATTCAAATGGAAACCAATGTCAATGTACATTTATACAGTTTTTTATATTGGTGGCCAGGACAGGGTTAAAGAAACATCCCTTCCTTCCTTGCTCACACACCCTTTGCCTGTTATAGTTAATGGGCTTGAGTTCCCTGAATGAATAGGCCCGAGGACCACTTACTACTAGAGCTCCATCTATAGAGCATCCTGGGCCTCAGGAGACCTAGAATTACAGATTGGAGCAGACAGGATCTCTGAGAGAGGCACCTCAGCTATACAGTTCAAGGGGAAGCGGAACTGATTAGGAAGGGGTAAGTGGAGAGTAGGAGAAGGAGCCAATGTAGTGAGGGCTCCCTATAAGGGGGATGAGGGGATGTACGGTAAACCAGGAGCTGATTCTAAGCACTATAGCATTGGGCAGGAGGCAACTGGAAGAGAGAGAAGGCAAGGCCTTGGGGAAAAATTGATATAGAGGAGGTTTGGGAATCAATATGGAGGGGGTTGTGAATGGGAATGGAGAGAAAGGTGTAAAGAGTGAACAGTTAGTATGAGCAGCCATAAAGGATCAGAATGAGAAAGTCAATGATAAATCTGGAAAAGGAGAGGCCAGTATGGGGAGTTGAGGGTGGGATTGGGATAGGAAGTTAAGAGAGGGATTGGGGTGGGAAGGAGTTTTTGTAACGATTGTCAGCTTCCATCTACAGAAACCTCAGAGCTGTTGAGGATTTTCTGCAGACGCTACCTTCATTGTTGAAGCCCACCTGCTACTTTTGTTCAATAGTTTGTGTTTGTCCACTGATCCCTGGCATGGTCAGATGCTGGTTCCAAGTGAGCGCCCTCCAGCGATGACATCAGTAGAGATACAGTCAGTAACACAGGACGCTGGGGGAGAGGGGTTACTGAGTGATTAACATCAGTCGAGATACAGTTACAAACTATTATACAAATTATGTGTTAATTGACAGGTTTTGTCAGTATATGAATGAACCATTTTCCAGTTACTTGTACATTTAATTATGACACTCAGTTTTGGTAGTTTGAGTTTTTGTCATTTTTTGTCAATATTTATTGTGTTTCATTCATTTTTAAGTTGATGAAAAGCCTATGGTGATAATGTTCTTTCATTAAAAGCCTCCTGAAGATGTTTCTGTGGAATCCATAGCTGCTAACTTTTCACATTAATGAAATTTAACCCCATTGTGATCAAGATATTCCAAAGTATAGCATCTTATTATTTCAGTTTCCCAGCGTCTTGATGAAAATTGAGCACAGACCCAAAAAAAAACCAGGGGTCACTTCAATCTCATGAACTTGGCGATGCCACACGAGGACTCGACTTCCTTAAATTAAACTATTAGCCGAAAATACTTTTGGAAAACATTAGCACGCCTTTCATTTTAGTGGGAAGCTCAATGGGCAGAGACATCAAAGTCCTGGCTAATGGCAAGTTTCCCAATAGTTTGATTGTGTAATTTACCTCAGTCATCATGTTGTAGCATTTAAGATTATGTGTGTCTGTGTGTGTGTATGTGTGTGTCTGTCTGTGTTTCTTTGTGTGTGTGAGTATGTGTGTCTCTGCCTGGAGGGGTGTGTGTGTGTGTGTGTGTGTGTTTACACTGGGGCTGAGAGTGTTTTGTGCATTCTGTAAGTTAACAGCTGGCCTTTGGTTTCCTGGATCTGATCAGGAACATATTTCCAGGCAGGAATTTTACCCTGTACAGCCCCTTCATGATTCTATGCGGAAGTGTTTCGCCCTGTGACAGGGGTTCAGGCCTAAGCTGATTATTGCTCAGGGATAGGGGCGTAACACTAAAATTGACAAAATGTTTAATTCTGCACACAACCAAGAAATTTAAAAATATCAACAGGCAGACAGTGATCCACAGTTAGCCAGTATCACCTACCTTGGCTTTGACTCTACTCACAGACAGAGAAGCTAAACTCAAAGGTTCAGCTTGATAGATGAGCCAGCACCTCTCAAACAAACTGAGCTCAGGAGGCAAACAATGGTGTGTCTGTAACAGGAAACATCTGAAAGGTGTAGAACCTGGAGGGAGGCAGTAAATGGGTCCATTCTCCCACTCCTAAGGCTTGCTTTAGAAAGTTCAATCTATCTATCTACCCTCCATTTTTCCCTGGGAATTCCCTGTGTTTGATCATTTGCAGGGTAATGATGGGAGAGTCACCTCTTTCCTGGTCAGAGAATAGTCATTGCACTGCTATTGAAGAGGGGCATTGGCACCACCTGTAAAACTGGATCTGATCTCCTTCCCCAGCACAGACCTTTGTCTCGGTAGTGTGCTGGTCCACTTGATTTCCTCCGATTAGTTCTATATGTTCCTAGTCATGACATCCAGGACATTGTCAATCTGGTCTAGGACCACATCAAAGCAGTTCGAATACTTTCCCTCGTCTGGATCAAGAGAAAGATTTTGACAGGATGCATCATGGAGTTTAATAAGGAACTCTGTGAGAATATGGGCTCTAATCACATTTTATTGCACAGGTCCAACTTCTGTGTATTGTTGTGCAATATTTAATTAATGGCTCCTTGCCATAGGAATGCACCAGGGGAATCTCAAGTCCAGCCAGTATTGTGATCTTGCAGAAACCAATAACTTCAAAATTAAATTTCAGTTGTTAGCTGAAAGGACCATGCAACAATATGTAATTATTTAACTAACACTACACAAGAATTAAACAACCAAATACTTCTATCTATCATCACTCTATATTTCTAACCACTTATCATTTAAGTCTGAACATTTTTTACAACTCTCCTTTATTTTACAGGATCTTGAGAGTTACATCATTTCTCCTGAGACCAAACTAAGGAATGCCACAGCTTTCAGTAATTTACTTGGATTCTCCTCATAATTCTCTGCAATATGAATTCTTTGGGGGCCCATCCACTAATTGAACTTTCAACTATCCTTAAGGACCTCATAATTATGGGCACTGTTATATGATTTATCGAATTGTTGCTTAGCAACTCCGACTTGGAGACACCCCTGATTTCTGTTCAAGGTGTGTAGATTTACAGTTTTGATCCAATCTCAACAGCTTCTCCTAAAACTATCCCAAGTTGACTACATTGTAGCTTCTGTGAGAAATCTCACACATAAAAAAATCCAAAACAAAAGAGCAGCTCTCTTTATAATCTGCTTCAATAGCAATGTTCCAAACCGAGATCAAAACCAATTAATTTTACCTTCAAAACAGCTGTTTGATCCTGTGACTCACATGGATAAGTTAAATCCTGTTATAGGAGCAGGTGCAAAAATCTCAATACAACCAAGACTCAGGAAGTGGTTATACGTTGTTTAATTTTTTTTCCAACTTCCAGCTCTGATCTTATCACATATACATTGGCCATCCACTGAACTGCAAATAGGCCCCATTTCTTACCTTTAAAATATTAAATTTTCAGACCAAAAATTACACTCTTAAAGCTTATGAATAATGAGATTCCATATTCTTAACATTAGTGAAATGGCATTTCTCTGCTGCCTTTCTTATGAGAGAAGTAGGTAGAATTGATTCTGAGAAGATTGTCCAATCAATTTGGTAACATGCTCCCTACGGTCACAGATCCAGCTGATTGGCTGCCGAATGTCAGGTGATTCAAGGACCAATGCTTCAGCCTCTTGAGTGGTTAATGATAGATCAGATCATTTCATTGGCTTGGAAAGCCAGCCACCTCCAAGATCCGCGAGTCTCCCTCAGCCCAGGGAGTCCTGTTTGGAGAACTGACAAGACTCCAAGGCCAAACTCACCGTTTGCATTGGGTGTTGGACAGGAGTCACAAACGCTGGTCAGAAACCATATCACATTGGGCATGTTGTTTGCTCTCCCTTAGTCTGCCCCTAAGGACCCCATCCAGGAATCCCATCCTCTATCATCATCGTTCTGGGTCTCCTGTTTCAGAAGGGTTGCCAAACTGCTGATGTGCCCCACACAGCAGGTACAACAACACTGTTGCTGACTTTGATGAGCTGGTCGAGAACTGACAGAGCTTCTTCAAGCTGAATCTTTCTTATGTTTTTTATTTTCCTTATTCTGAAATCATTCAAAATGGTGCCACTTCAAGGTGACAGATGAAAGCTTTTTATTGTATTTGATTGATTGAGTGTGATGTGTACCAAAACGCAGTGAAAAGCTTTGTTTGTGAGCAGTACAGACAGATCAAAGTAAGCAAGAATGGATAGAGCAGGGGTTGTAAAAAATGTAGACAGAGGCATCTAAGTTACATTGCACAGGGGCCTGCACAGAGGCGTACAGTGGGCGAGATCAACGTTAACAGGATTAAAATTAGAGAGTCCATTCGTTAGCCTACTGACAGCCTGGAAGAAGCTGTTCCTGAACCTGCGGTGTGTGTGTTCAGGCTTCTGTATCTTCTGCCTGAGGGAAGAGGTTGTAGGAGATTATTACCGGGGTGCTATGTGTCTTTGATGATGTTGGCAGCAGCAGTGAGCCATGTAATTGGAGTTCATGGATGGCAGGTTGGCTTCTGTGATAGTCTGGATTGTGCACAACACCTTCTGTAGTTTCTTACAGTCCTGGGCAGAACAGTTGCTGTACCAGGCCATTATGCACCTGGACAGTATGTTTTCTATGGAGCATCTGTAGAAGTTGGTGAGGCTCCGTATGGACAAGCCAAATTTCCTGAGCCACCTGAGGAAGAAGACGCATTGATGGGCCTTCTTGACCGTCGCATCCATGTAGGAAGTTCAGGAAAGATGGTCAGTTCTCATCACTCCAAGGAACTTGACGCTCTCCGCCCTCTCAGTGTTGATGTAGATGAAGGTGTGTTTCTTTCTGAAGTCAATGATGAGTTCTTTAGTTTTGCCGACATTGAGAGAGAGGATGTTCTCACTGCACTATGTCACCAAGCTCTCTATCTCCCTTCTGTATTTTGACTCATCGTTGTTTGATATCCAGGTAAAAACAAGGACTGCAGATGCTGGAAACCAGAGTCTAGATTAGAGTGGTGCTGGAAAAGCACAGCAGGTCAGGCAGCATCCGAGGAGCAGGAAAATCGACGTTTCGGGCAAAAGCCCTTCATCAGGAATAGAGGCAGGGTTCCTGCAGGGTGGAGAGATAAATAAGAGGGGGGGTGGGGGTGGGGAGAAAGTAGCATAGAGTACAATAGGTGAATGGGGGTGGGGATGAAGGTGATAGGTCAGAGAGGAGGGTGGAGTGGAT
>NC_057739.1:6703711-6751865 GCF_004010195.1 Chiloscyllium plagiosum
GGTAGTCACAGAGGGAACAGTCTTTGCGGAAAGCGGAGAGGGGTGGGGAGGGAAATATATCCCTGGTGGTGGGGTCTGTTTGGAGGTGGCGGGAATGTCGTCAGATAATGTGGTTAATGCGAAGGTTGGTAGGGTGGAAGGTGAGCACCAGGGGGGTTCTGGCCTTGTTACGGTTGGACGGGTGGGGTTTGAGGGTGGAGGTGCGGGATGTGGATGAGATGCGTTGGAGGGCATCTTTAACTACGTGGGAAGGGAAATTGCGGTCTCTAATGAAGGAGGCCATCTGGTGTGTTCTGTGGTGAAACTAGTCCTCCTGGGAGCAGATACGGCGGAGGCGGAGGAATTGGGAATACGGGATGGTATTTTTTGCAGGAGGTAGGGTGGGAAGAGGTGTAGTCCAGGTAGCTGTGGGAGTCGGTGTGTTTGTAAAAAATGTCAGTGTCAAGTCGATTGTCATTAATGGAGATGGAGGGGTCTTGATATACATCCTACCATAGTGGTATCGTCAGCAAACTTATAGATGGCATTCATTCGGAATTTGACCACACAGTGGTGGGTGTACAGGAAGTATAGTAGGGGGCTAAGAATGCATTCTTGTGTTGAGGGTTACTGAGGAGGACGTGCAGTTCCCTACCTTCACTGATTACGGTCTGTGGGTCAGGAAGCTGAGGGTCCATTTGCAGAAGGTGGAGCTGAGACCAAAGTCACAGAGTTCTGAGATCAGTCTGGAGGGGATAATGGTGTTGAAGGTGGAGCTGGAGTCAATGGGCAGGAGTCTGACATAGGTGCCCTTGTTGTCCGGACATTCCAGGGGATGATTGTATACTTACTGTAAAATACACATGACAATAAAATCAAAGTCAAGAAATCTTTCATTCCCTGCAGTGATACTTGAATGTCTAGTGTATCACACCAACTCCCCTCACTCCCCCACACCCCCCAATAATGTGACTGTGGTCACGGGTTCGTTCCTCAGCTTGAATTATGAACGCAGAGATTTAATATACGGAACCAGGAAAAGTGCCTCAGCAAGTATTTTGTTCACAGATCATGTGCGACTTGCTGAAGGAATGACCTGGACATGTTTATTAAACAAATGTCTGCATACAACAAGGCTTGAAATAATAACAGCATGTCAGTTGGACCGTGATGCGACAAACAGTGGAAAGAATCTTATGCATCTACTTTGCTGAACATTCCATGTTCCTTTAGCTGTCCCCCTACGCTGAAGGTTGAAATATACATCACCAGGTATTTTTACTCTCAGTGTGAGGGAGGGGAGAAAGAATACTGGCTGAACTAATGTTGCCAGAACTAAAGATCTCAATGTCTTACTCGAAAAAATATGTTTTATGAGAAACCACTTCAAATTGAGTGATTCTTTATGATTCTCTCACTAGGCTCACTTTAAACCAAACTTGTACATAGGGTTTGATTCTCATGAGACAAAGGATGTTTAATCTTCAGAACCCAAAGAGCCTAGTTATAGAAAGTAAGGTGAGGGTGGATTTAGTTGGTAACAAATTGAAGTATAGAGAGTGGCCCAGAATATTTCACTTACATTTGTAGCCAACATTTGTATACAGCAAGACCTGGACAAATTCAGGCTTGGGCTGGTATGTTAGAAGTTATGTTCCATGTAAGTGCCAAGAAATGACCATCTTCAACAAGGAGGAATCTAACCATTACACCTTGATGTTCAATGGCTTTACTATCACTGAATCCCCAATCATTAACAGAGGATATAAATCAGTTGGAATTATAGAATCCCTAGAGTGTAGAAACAGGCCCTTTGGCCCAACAAGTCCACACTGACCCTCCAAAGAGTACCCCACCCAATCATTCCCCATTACTCTACATTTATCCCTGACTAATGCACCTCACCTACACATCCTTGAAAACTATGGGCAATTTAGCATGGCCAATTCACCAAACCTGCACATCTTTGGATTGTGGGAGGAAACCAGAGCACCTGGAAGAAACCCAGACAGACACGGGGAGAATGTGCAAACCCCACACAGGCAGTTACCCAAGGCTGGATTCAAACCCAGGTCCCTGGCAATGTCAGGCAGCAGTGCTAACCACTGAGCCATCAAGGCATCAGCAGAAAAATGGCAGATGAAGTTTAATCCATACAAATGTGAAGCAATGCATTTTGGAAGGTCAAGTACAGGTGGAAATTATACAGTGATTGGCAGAACCTTTAAGAGAATTGATATTCAGAGGGATCTGGGTGTGGTCCATAGATCATTGAAGGTGTCAGCGCAGGTAGATAAAGTAGTATAAAAGGCCTATGGCTTAGATTACATTACTTACAGTGTGGAAACAGGCCCTTCGGCCCAACAAGTCCACACCAACCCGCCCAAGCGCATCCACCCAGACCCATTCCCCTGCACCTAACCCTATGAGCAATTTCGCATGGCCAATTCACCTAACCTGCACATTTTTGGACTGTGGGAGGAAACCCACGCAGACACTGGGAGAATGTGCAAACTCCACACAGTCAGTCGCCTGAGGCGGGAATTGAACCCGGGTCTCTGGCACTGTGAGGTAGCAGTGCTAACCACCGTGCCACCCACACTTGCCTGCGTTTATTGGAAGGAGCATTGAGTAGGCAAGTTATGCTGCAGCCTTATAGAACTTTAGTTAGACCACACTTGGAATATTGCATACAGTTCTGGTCACCACACTACCAGAAGGATGTGGATGCTTTTGAGAAGATACAGAAAAGGTTTACCAGCATGCTGCCTGGAATGGGAGATTTTAGCAATGAAGAAAGGTTGGGTCGACAGGTTTGTTTTCACTGGAACGCAGGAGGTTGAGGGGCGACCTGATAGAGGTTTATAAGATTATGAATGGCACGGATAGAGTGAAAAGTCTGAGGCTTTTTCCCAGGCTGGAGGGGCCAATTACTGGATGACATAGATTCAATGTGTGAGGGGGCAAGTTTAAAAGAGATGTGCGAGGTACATTTTTCACCCAAAAGGTGGTGAGTGCCAGGAACATGCAGCCAGAGGAGGTGCTGGAAGCAGACATAATAACAGCATTCAAGAGGTACCTGGACAAATACATGATTAGGAAAGGAACAGAGGGACGTGGATCCTGTAAGTGATGACAGTTATAGTCTGTCAGCGCAAGCTTAGAGGGCTGAAGGGCCTGTTACTGTGCTGTACTGTTGTTTGTTGTTTGTTCTTTCTTTGACCAGAAGCTGAACTGAGCCACTAATATAAACACTGTGGCTTCAAAAACTGGTCAGAGGTTAGGAATCTGTGGTAAGTCACCTCCTGTCTCCCCAGAACCTGCTGAAGGTAAAAGTCAGGAGTTTGATAGAAAACTCTCCACTTGCCGGGATAAATGCTGTTGTGCTATGAATAATCTTAAGTACTGTGCTCTATGTTCATAAAAGTAACCCTAGCATCTGGCCCTTTAGGTTGGTCACTATTCAAAAATAATCTGTCAGATTAAAGTGAATGCAATTATTTAGATTTTCCATTTCAGCCAAACATTGTCAACTTTAAGATATTGCCCATCCAAGTACAAAGGAATATTCTTGTCACAGCGCCCTGTGTAATACAGCACTTAATCCTCAGTAGAGGATCTCCTTACATCGACCTGACATCTTGTATGTTCTCTAACTAACTACAATGTGCCCACTGGAAACTGAACATAAACTGCTGAAACTGAAGATTCAGCTCAGATTTGTGAGCTCACAGCTCACTCCATGTAAACACCTAATGTGGCAAACACTCCTGAGAGAGGATTATATTTCTGAAGGTAATCCCTTTCAGATCAAACGTTAAACCCTTGCCCCACATATCTCTTCCGGTTCAGGTAAAAGATTCAATGGCACAATTTGGTCAGAAGCAGGTGGACTCCCACCTGCTTCTGACCAAATTGTGCCATTGAATCTTTTTGATTCAATAGCGTTCTGTTTGATATTTATGCCTCAGCCAACATCAATGAAAGAGATTAGCTGGTCTTTATTACCTGGTTGTTTGTAGGAGCTTGTGAATTGGCTGCTGTATCTCCTGCTTTTCAACAGTAATTAGATTCCAAAATTATTTAATTGATGAAGCTCTTTTGGATTTCTGAAGGTTATCGTAAATCGAATCCTTTCTTTTTACACTCATTTTGGTCAGAGCGTTAACATGTTAACTCCATTGACCCGGGCTTGATCCAAATCCAGGCCACAGAGGTGAAAGCACAATATTCCACACAGAAAGCATCTCGTCAAGTTTGACCAAGCTGTAGACAAGGTAACAATTCTCCAGAGAATTACAAACCTGAGTCTAAACGTTGCTGAGTATCCTCCCACTGGGAAACCTGACACTGTTCCACTCCAAGGTAAAGCTGTGTCAGTAATGGATCCAGTGCTCTTGCGCCATCAACCTCTTAAAATAAATGTTTTTATCCTTAAGCATGCAAGAATCAACACACATATGCATCTAACAATAACTGACCTTTATCAGATCTTAAATTCAATCGGCATGTTTGGAAATGTTTACATCATTGAGAAAGGTTAGCAGTTTCAAATGAAGGAAGCAGGTTTTTTAAAGACTCGAGATATACCGTGACACTTCTATTTTGAAAAGCAGTTTAATTGTCTCATGGATGATGAGGCGAAGATTGACTGAGGAGCATTTGGAAAAGAGCGTACTCTTGTTCAGGCGTGGAATTGGAGGCTGATATGTGCAGTCTTCACTAAAACAGCACGTAGAGTCAGACAGCCACAGTCATAGGGCACAGAAACAGACCCTTCGGTCTAACCAGACCATGGTGACCTTGCTCCTAAACTAAACTAGTCTCACTTGGAGCCATTGACTCATACAGCACAGAAACTGACCCTTCGGCCCAACCGATCCATGCTGACCATAATCTCAAACTAAATTAGCCTCACTTAGAGTCATTGAGTCATACAGTCATACAGCATGGGAACACACCCTTCAGGCTAACCAATCCACACCGACCATATTCCCAAACTGAACTACTCCCACCTGCCTGTGCTTGGCCCATATCCCTGCAAACCCTTCCTATTCATGAACATATCCAAATGTCTTTTAAGACTTGTAACTGTACCTGCATCTACCACTTCCTCTGGCAGTTCATTCCAGACACAAACCACTCTCTGTGTAAAGAACGTTGCCGCTCATGTCCTTTTTAAGTCTTTCTCCTTTCACCTTAAAAATATGCCCCGAACATTTGACCTCCCCCACCCCAGGGAAAAGACCTTGGCTATTCACCTCATCCACGCCCCTCATGGTTTATAAACCTGTGCAAGGTCACCACTCAAACTCTTACCCTCCTGTGAAAAATGTTCCAACCTTTCCAGTCTATTTTTATACCTGAAACCCTCCATTTATGGCAACGTCCTGCTAAATCTTTTCTGAATCCTCTCCGGCTTAACAATATCCTTCCTATAGCAGGGCAACCAGAACTGGACACAGTATTCCAGAAGAGGCCTCACCAACAGCCTGTAGAACCTTAAGGTAATGTACATAACTTAACATCACTCAGGAAATGGATGGAGCTCTGGAACCAACGAGTTCTTCAATTCGACTGACACAGGGCTGAAGGAATGCTACGTTGTTGAAGGTACTGCTCTCCACATGGCCATTAAATCAAGTCATGGAAACATCCAATGGCAATGCTTTGAAGAAGAGTAGGGCAGTTATTCTTAGGGTCCTGGTTAAAATGTATCCACAATCCAGCATCTTAAATTGGGATTATCTAGTCATTATCACACTGCTGTTTGTGGGACCTTGCTGTAAAGTGCGTTGTGTCTTACAGGAGCTATGAAGGTAATAAATAAATGGTAACCTTCCAGTTTTTAATTGGAGATTTCTACACGCAGGGTTATCTCTGGGTAATGTGAGGCACTGGGCTAGTGGTGGGCTGCTCGATGAGTTACAGGAGGACAGCGAGAGTGGACCGTCTCTATCTGTGAGGCTCACCAGTTGATAAGGATAATATTCTGCATTTGCTTCTGCGCAAAACCATTGAAGAAAAATGAATGAATGATTATTTGTCACGAGTATTTTATACAGGTAGAAAAACAGTAAAATACAGTGAAAAGATTTTCCGCTGTCGTCATGATTCAGCACTATTTTGAATAATTATAAGAAGAAAAAGAAAGGTGTAATTTGTCCCGGGGCCAGCTCATCATTAATGATGCCTGAGCCTCTGTCTCTCCTCAACTGCCTTGCCGCAGTCTACACCAGACCCAACCAAGGGTGATGTCACCACTCTTCAGGTGCCATCTGTCACTACAGAGCCAATTCTCCTCCGCTGCTGCCTGTGCCCAATCCACTGACATCAGAGTCACATCTCTGGGTCCTGGGCCCACCTTGTTGTCACTGCAACGCCCTTCCGCTACCACTTCACCGCAGCCATCACCGGGTCCAACCAGCGATGAAGTCACCGATCCTCAGCTGGCATCGTTCACTGCTGGGCATACCTCACCAACACCGCCTCCGCTAATGTGGCAGCCGCCGAATCTGTTGGCAGCTCTCATGTTCACTTCGGAAAGGTAAGAAGGGCCTCACTCACCACCGCAAGGCCAACACTGGGCCCACTTGAGTCTGCTTTGGGTCCACTCGGGTCTGTGCTGGGTTCACTCAAGTCCGCACTGAGCCTACTTGAGTCCATGCTGGACCCGCTCAAGTCTATCCCGAGCCCACTTGAATCTGTGCAAGGCCCATTTAAGGCCCTGCTGGGAATTCTCTCCACCACCGAAGCTCAGGACAGGAGGTAAATATAAAAAAAGAAGAGTAAAGAAAAATGGTTGGAGGGGACGGGCCCAGCTCAGGAGCCCTACTCCACGGCCATCTTGCTTTTTCATTGAAGCACCAACCATTGTTTATGTAGCACCAGATTTGATGGGACTAGGCAGCGGGCTGGTGATGCCTAGAAGAGGCTGAACCAGTTGAATGACCCTCCAGCTCTTTATTTGGGAGTTTCAATTACTCCCATCATGGTCATACTTGCAATTTGTCAGTCCACATTGGGTATAGACCCACAGTTGATAATTCTGACTACACCTAATAATGGCGGTTTTGGTTGAGTGTTAAATATTGTCTGAGATAACTTTTCAAAAACAGTTGTAATTCAAGAGGCATGAGCCTCTGAGGCATGAGCATGTGATCCAAGTGGAAACTTGGACGCAGTGCTGAGGAAGTGCTGCATTGCTGAAGATTGGAACCCCAAACAAAGACTGGCATCTATCAAAGTCAGCTTCTCCCACCCTGGCAGTTACGTGGCACAATAATAAATAAATCACTGACTAAATAAGACAATTATCTATTAATGGCAATCATTGAATCACAGAACAGAATCATAGAATCCCTATGGTGTGGAAGCAGGGTTTTTGGCCCATTGTCAACCCTCTGATGAGCATCACACCCGAACTTACCCCCTCCCCTATCCCTGTAACCCTGCATATCCCATGGCTAAGCCACATAAACTGTGGACATAGGTTGGACACTATGGACAAGTTAGCACGGCCAATCCACCTAACCGCTAGTGGGCGGCACGGTGGCACAGTGGTTAGCACTGCTGCCTCACAGCGCCAGAGACCCGGGTTCAATTCCCGACTCAGGCGACTGACTGTGTGGAGTTTGCACGTTCTCCCCGTGTCTGCGTGGGTTTCCTCCGGGTGCTCCGGTTTCCTCCCACAATCCAAAAATGTGCGGGTCAGGTGAATTGGCCATGCTAAATTGCCCGTAGTGTTAGGTTAAAGGGGTAAATGTAGGGGTATGGGTGGGTTGCGCTTCGGCGGGTCGGTGTGGACTTGTTGGGGCGAAGGGCCTGTTTCCACACTGTAAGTAATCTAATCTAATCTAATCTAATCTAATCTAATCTAAGTAACCGGCACATCTGTTGGACTGGATTTTGGAATCCTTACATCGGAAAGCATTGAGAAACAAGGACATCATGAGGAGTAGCTGTATAGGATGGGTTAGAATTGTTGATAATATTCAACAGCTGCATGACCTTGAATAAGTCCTATAATGGGTGACTCTCGTTCCAGGATGTGCCGAATCAACTTGTTTTTCTGCACTTGCAGCTCGTTGCACTGTAAAAAAGAGAGAACTTTGTTCCAAATTGTTGGACTTCACCTCTCCCCAAGATCACGAATGGTGCCACGATCGAACCTAAGCCTCCAGACTAGCTGCTGAACAAGAAGTTCTTGACAGGCAGAAGGGCGTGAGACTTACTGTTTTCTTTGCTGTCTTTTCACCTTTTTATCTACTTAATAAATGTTCATATCTAAGTTAAATTTATGTTGTTGAGTCTTCTCTTAACTACATTTAACTGAATCCAAAGCACTGTTTGGGTACACTTTGTGATCCAAGACAGTGATCAGCACAGAACTCAAAAAGGAAGGTCACGTTTTATTGAATTCCTTCAAGCAGTGACCGTAAAGGTAGATATAGGTACTCCAGAAAATGTAATATAATGAAGGCCAAAAGGCCTTCAATAAGATAGCACAGAATGGATGGCGAGCTGGTTATAAAACAGGACTCACTGAGAGTTGGGAAATGGTGTTCCATGAGGATTGGTGATGGAAACACTATTGCACATCAATTACATACATTTACAATTTGAACTCAGGGGTAGGAAGAACAATATTACAATTTGCAACATTGAGGGGTTTAGTTAATACAAAGAGGGAGAATAACTAGACATAGGTAAAAAGTAATAAACTTCCAGAATGAGGAAGTATTAGTAAATGAAATACACTGGTTGATTTTTTAAAATTTGATTTATTGTAGTTACATGTATCTAAGTACAGGTCGTTCTCCTATAACACCGTAGTTGCGTTCCCATACAACACCTGCTAGAAAATCATGCATTAGAAATAATGGGGTCTATGGAAAAGATCAGGTTGGGGCGAACCACCAAAAATATTAGTAAAAATCGAAACAAATATAATAGTTATCCTAACACAAACAACAGCACAGTCTCAGTAAATTTTGACCAATTGTAACTGACCTGTTGTATGGCTCTGTATAGTGTAATTCATCAGAACCCTCAACAGATTATTCTTGTTTGGCATCTATCCGTGCTGGCTGCACTACATTCTAGCCAGTCGGCTGATCCCATCCAGTGGTAACACTGCACAAGTCACATCCCAGAATGAAACTGGCCTTAATAGATCAAGGGCTAAATTTAAATTTCTTTCACTAAGTGTTAGGTTTATCAAGTTTATTGGAGGGTTTCACATTGTGATGCTTGGGAACATCTATCGCCTTATTTTACAAAACCCACCTGACTTATTACCTGCCCCACCCTTTGGTGCCCCTCTCACAGACTCTAGCACCACGTGCCATTTCCAAAACAACTCACCACTTCCTGGATACCCTAGAATTGACCACAATGTCTGTGGTGCAGCACCATCTTTAAAAAGATATTGTGCACCCAGACAAAAGCTTCCCTGCAAAGTCCTTGATATTTGCCCTGGATGTGGTGCACAATGGAAACTTGATGCCTCTCTTTGTGGGCAGGAACATGGAGATATTGCTGATGGGAATGGGGTGATGCTGAGGCAGGGCGTCCTTTTCTCCCAGGCCAACAGAGGAGGCCATTCTACTGGAACCACGCCAACCTGGACCAGAGTTGCCACCCAGACCAGTGCAGTCTCAACCATCTGAAGGAATGCACAGAATGTACGTAGATCAATGACCACCTTCACTCTGCAAGTGTAAGTGCCACCATCCTCTCATTGATACCTCACACTCACTCTATCTCCGCCATTGCACCCATCATTCCTTGCAACATCATCCCCACTCATCTCATCCTCGCTAACATCTGGCCCTGACTAACCCTATATCTCTTCTGCACAGTCGACTCACCCCCTCAGGACATCGCCACGCATGCACCAAAACTAACAGTGTGCCACCCATCTTTCCCTCCCTCACCCGTAGAATTTCCTGACTCTGATCACCCTGACTGACCCTGCCCCAGTTCTGGTATTTTTCTGCAGTTGGTTACCACAGTGATTAGTCATTGAAACAGGTTCACATGAGTCTGCAGATATTCTTTAACAAAGAAACATATTTTTTAAACAAAAACAGGGAGAAAAATGCTCTTAATACAAGCAACAAAGGCAAGTTTCAAACTGCTCCTCAACACTGTCCTTTTTACTGTTAGTCAATTCCAGTGAAATCTCTCTCTTATCTCAACTCTTTAAGTTTATAAATTACCAGATTGCTCCCAGCTTTTTGCCCTCAGGCTGTCAAGACATTTTCACAATGTTTTTCCAAGTCCACTAGCGCAAACATTTCACAAAACCGTTCTTGAAGCCCTTCACGAGAATGCACACAAGCCGACCGATCACACGATGCTGACGCAGACTCCAGTCCTCCGTGCACCGTGGCATCTAGAGCCGGGCATGAGGATTGCATAACATCGAATGGGCGTTCACGTTATTAGATTATTTTAGATTAGATTACATTACAATGTGGAAACAGGCCCTTCGGCCCAACAAGTCCACACCGACCCGCCGAAGCGCAACCCACCCATATCCCTACATTTACCCCTTACCTAACACTACGGGCAATTTAGCATAGCCAATTCACCTGACCTGCACATCTTTGGATTGTGGGAGGAAACCGGAGCACCCGGAGGAAACCCACGCAGACACAGGGAGAACGTGCAAACTCCACACAGTCAGTCGCCTGAGGCGGGAATTGAACCCGGGTCTCTGGCGCTGCGAGGCAGCAGTGCTAACTACTGTGCCACCGTGCCGCCCAACGTTATAAATCGAAGTCGGTAATTCACAAATCACGTTCCAGACAAATTGTGTTAAATAAACGTGGGTTATATGAGAACTACCTATACAGTGAAAAGCTTTGTTTAGCGAGCAGTACAGGCAGACCATAACAAAGAAGGACATACAGATCATAGAGTGGTTAGACAGAGTGAGGCAAACAAGGTACGGCTACTCAGCAGGTGCACAAAACAGGATCAACATTATTTGAAGTTGGAGAGGTCCATTCAGCAGCCTAATAATGGCAGGGAAGAGGATCTTGAACCGGTTGGTGTACGTGTTCAAGCTTCTATAACTTCTGCCTGATGGAAGAGGTTGTAGGAGAACGTTACTAGGTGGGATGGGTCTTTGATGAAGTTGGCAGCCTTTCCGCAGCGCTGAGCCATGTAGATGGAGTCCATGGATGGAAGGTTGGCTTCTGTAGTTTTTTACAGCCCTGAGCAGAGCAGTTGCCAAGCCAGGCCTCAATGCACCCGGATAGAATGACAAGTGCAGAGTGGTGGGAAAAATAACATTGATACATATTCTTTGGAAAATAGATGATAACCAAGCCTTTGATAGGTTTAAACAATAACTAGTTTATGACATATTATGGAACAATATAAAGCTCTACAGCATCTGGCTAAGTCAAATAAAGGTCTGATGCTTTATTTTCAATCCTCCCTCCCATGTTTGCCTCTTAAATCATCACTGTGTTACTCACACTGTTCCAGTCATTAACCTTTTCAAACCCCTACACTACACATTGTCACTTCCGTGTGAGAGTTTGTAAGTTGGTCCGACATATTTGACTAAATAGCAGCACTGACTGCATTTGAAAAAAAAAGATTGCTCATTTGTGAAGTGCTTTGAGAAGTGCAGAGGATGTATCAGGTGCTATGTAAATGTAAGTCTTTTTTAAACATTTGTACTTTGTAACTCTTCCAAAATTGCTCCCTGTTTCCAGGTAATGGCTGACTTATACTTTACAGCTCGCTAGTTCTGAGATATGGGCAGTTATTACACAGTCTGTTTGCCCTGAAATGTTACAGGTGGGTTTTGTTGAACAGAAGCAGGTTGAAACAACTGAGGATGAAGTTGAGACACGTGGCCTATTGGTGGGTGTTGGTACCAGCTGTTGCCTGACCCAGGTGTCAAAATGCAGTACCACTGTGGAGGCTATCATGGCCTGGTATAATCCTGTCACGAAATCCAAGAGACGTCACCTGGATGTGAAGCTTTACCATCGAATAATTAAAGGGTCGAGAGTGTAGTGCTGGAAAAGCACAGCCAGTCAAACAACAACCGAGGAGCAGGAGAATTGACGTTTCAAGCATTGGCCCTTCAGGTGCTGCCTGACCGGCTGTGCTTTTCCAGCACCATACTCTCGATTCTGATCTCCAGCATCTGCAGCCCTCACTTTCTCTCAGCATAACTAAAGGGCCCAAGTTCACCCAAATTAATTTCTTCAAAATTTTCCGTCCAGGCAGTAGAATCCCAATTAACATAAACCCTGTTTGTAACTAACAAATGATTTCTGTACAGCGTGTTGTTAGCCGATATAAAGTGACTTATCTTTTCACTCTCACTTTGTCTCATAAATCTTAACAATATGACTTCCTAGGTTCTGGTATTCATCTGCATTTTAGAGTCATAGAGATGTACAGCACAGAAACAAACTTTTCAGTCCAACTCATCCGTGCCCACCAGATATCCTAAATAAATCTAGTCCTATTTGCCAGCAGTTGGCCCATATCCCTCCATACCCTTCCTAATCATATACCCATCCAGGTGCCTTTTAAATGTTGTCATTGTACCAGCCTCCACCACTTCCTTTGGCAGCTCATTCCATACATGCGAGGAGAAAGTGAGGTCTGCAGATGCTGGAGATCAAAGTTGAAACTTTATTGCTGGAACAGCACAGCAGGTCAGGCAGCATCCAGGGAACAGGAGATTCGACGTTTCGGGCACAGGCCCTTCTTCAGGAATGATTCCTGAAGAAGGGCCTGTGCCCGGAGCGTCGAATCTCCTGTTCCCTGGATGCTGCCTGACCTGCTGTGCTGTTCCAGCAATAAAGTTTCAACATTCCATACATGCACCACCCTCTGTGTGAAAAAGTTACCCCTTAGGTCCCTTTTAAATCTTTCCCCTGTCATCTTAACTGATGTCCTCTAGTTCTGGATTCCCCCACCCCAAGAAACAAAACCTTGGCTATTTATCCTATCCATGCCCTTCATGATTTTATAAACCTCTATGAGGTCACCTCTCAACCTCCGACACTATGGAAAACAGCCCCAGCTTATTCAGCCCCTCCGTATAACTAAGACTCTCCAACCCTGGCAAAATCTTTATAAATCTTTTCTGAACCCTTTCAGGTTTCACAACATCCTATCAAGAACAAGGAGATCAGAATTGAATGTAGTATTCCAACAGTGGCCTAACCAATGTCCTGTACAGCCGCAACATGAACATCCAACTCCTATACTCAACACACTGACCAATAAAGGCAAGTATACCAGGCGCCTTCTTCAATATCCTACCTACCTGGGACTCTAATATTCAAAGAACTATGAGCCTGCATTCCAAGGTTGCTTTGTACAACAACACTCTCCAGCACATTACCGTTAAGTGTTTAAGTCCTGCTCTGATTTGCCTTTCCAAAATGTAACACCTCGCATTTATCTAAATTAAACTCCATCTGCCACTCATAAGCCCATTGGCCCATCTGATCAAGGTCCAGTTATACTCTGAGATAAGGAGTCTTCTTTGCTGTCCACTACACCTCCAATTTTGGTTCATCTGCAAACTTACTAACCATACCTCCTGTGTTCACATCCAAATCATTGATAAAAAGCAGTGGACCCAGCACTAATCCTTGTGGCACACCGTTGATCATAGGCCACCATCATCTGTCTTCTACCTTCGAGCCATTTCTGTAACAAAATGGCTAGTTATCCTCGTATTCAGAAACATAATAGATTCTGTACCTTTGCAATCAGTGAATTCCACATTCTCACAATGCTGTATTTTTTCACTCGACCCCCAGTTTCACTTCAATTTTAGTCAAGCCCACGTGATTCCTTGAGTCTCTGAATGAGGGTGGGTTGGACCCACAGCACCTCCACGACATGTAGGGCAAGGGACCAGATCCCAAATCAACCCTCAGCTGGAAATGGGACTGTGGTCTATGCCTAAGGGCACTTAGCCAACAAGCCTCCTCACCCCCTCCAGAGATATCAGGGGGCTATGACAGCAAGCATCTCACATGCAGGCTGTGACCTGGATCTGTGGGAATGAATGATAGAGGCTTTAAATTTAGATTTAGATTTAGATTTTAGCTTTATTGTCGCATGTACTCAAGTATAGAAATACAGGAGTACAGTGAAAAGTGTACAATGTCGTCACACAACGCACCATCTTAGGTACCCAGGTGCAGGCTTCAGTCTCTTTCTGAGCAAGAATCTCAGCTACTGTTACTGTCTGCCTTTGGGATGGGGTGAAAAGATTTACAAGCTGACACTCAGCCGGCTTGGTTGGCTTCTGAACACACCTTTCTCGGAGAGACAGGGATTTGAAGCCAGAGCTTCTGGCTCAGAGACTGAGCAAGCCACGCCCACGAGATGATCTGGGATGGTGCTGATTCCTTAATGAAGAGAACAGTCCATCACAAGCTCCATCTTTTCTGAGATAAAGGTCAATCCTTGTAAGGTGCTAAGCTTGACTCGGTGGCAGCATCTGCACCTGTAAGTCAGAAACTTATGGGTCTGTGATTTTTTTATAACAAAAATATACTTTTTTCATCAAAGATTTCAACTTGCAAAGTCACTAAAGCAATTCAGTTCTGTAGAGTAGTGTATGAAGAAACCAACAAACTTTGGAGTTTGACTCTATTCAGCAATAAACCCAAGGCATTTCTTATTTGTACAACATTATATTTACATACAGTGTATTTGAGGCACTGGGAGGATCCAATAACTGAACAACCCCCATTGAACTTCAGCAGAGAGAGCTTAGATAGTGTTCTTTCCTCACTGTGTCTTGGTGGCAGTTGTCCCAAGCTTTAGTATGCTCTTCAGTATGTCATCTCAGAGCTTGGAAGGTGCCAGTCCACAACACACAGTTGGGGTCAACTCTTTGCTTTGGAAGACCAACAAGTTTCAGGCAAAATGTTGTGGGTCTGAGCCTCAAGGCATACTGGTGCCCATTCAGCCGATTGACCCTCAGAGAGAGTGCAGCATTGTCGATAGTGTCATATCCCCAATGTGACATTAAACAGAGCTTCCCTTTACTCTTTCAAGTCAGTATAAAAAGTTCCATAGCTCTATTTGAAGAAGAGCAGATGGATTTGCAACAGAGTATATTTATCACTGAAACAAAAGATTATCTGATCTTATCAAGCTGCTGTTGGTGGGTGTTTGCAAATTAACAGTTTGTTTTCCTACATTTCAACTCACTCCCCATTGACAGTAAAACATATTGAGGAATCCAATGGGTGTGATTGGGACTATGTAAATATGAAACATTTATTTCATTAACGAGGCAATGAATTCCATTTATTACTTTAAATAAACCACATGTCAAACTTTAACCTTTTTGTCTCAAGGTAATTAAACAATCTAATCTTCTTTAATAACTTAATAACATTTTCTGAGGAAATTTATTGTTGGCCTCACTCCAAGGTGAGTGAGTCTGAACTGTGTGCCAAACCAGACTGAACACAATCTGCAGGTTGCACTTTAAACTGGGACACTGGATAAATTGTTTCCTCTGTAATAGAAGTGTTCAATACAGCCAATGATATTGGAGCAGAGGGCCGTCAGTTAAGAGAGTGTTTGTGATTAGCTACTTTCATTAGAGCAGAGAAGAACAGAGGGATTCTTTGAGGACATTATGTGCTCCATGAGTGCGGTGGACAACAGGAACCGGTGGATATGGTGTATCTGGATTTCCAAAAGGTATTCGACAAGGTATCACACAAAAGGCTGCTGCATAAGATAAAGGTGCACGGTGTTACGGGTAATGTGTTAACATGGATAGAAGATTGGTTAACTAACAGAAAGCAAACAGTGGGGATAAATGCGTGTTTTTCTGGTTGACGATCAGTAGCTAGTGATGTGTTGGGATCAGTGTTGGGTCTTCAATTGTTTACAATATACATAGATCATTTAAAGTTGGGGGCCAAGTGTAGCATGTCAAAGTTTGCAGCTGACATTAAGATGAGTGGTAGAGCAAAGTAGGCAAAGAACACTGAAAGACTGCAGAGAGATGTAGATAGGTTAAGTGAGTGGGCAAGGGTCTGGCAGGTGGAGTACAATGTTGATAAATGTGAGGTCATCCATTTGGGGGAATAACAGCAAAATGGACTATTACTTAAATGGCGAAAAATTGCAGCACGCTGCTGTGTGAAGGGATCTGGATGTATTTCTGCTTGAATCACAAAAAATGCAAGTTTGCAGGTGCAGCAGGTAATGAAGAAGGCAAATGGAATATTGTCCTTCATTGCTAGAGGGATGGAGTTGAAAAATAGAGAGGTTATGTTTGAGCTGTATAGGGTGCTGGTGAGGCCATACCTGGAGTACTGTGTACAGTTCTGGTCTCCTTACTTGCGAAAGGATGCACTGGCACGGGAGAGGGGTTGCAGGAAAGGTTCACGAGTCTGGTTCCAGAATTGAGAGGATTGGCTTATGAGGAGAAATTGAATAGACTGGAACTAAACTCATTGGAATTTAGAAGAATGAGGGTGGATCTTACAGAAATGTATAAAATTATGCAAGGGACAGATAAGATAGAAGCAGGGAGGTTATTTCTACTGGCGGGTAAAACTACAACTACAAGCACAGCCTCAAAATAAGCGGGAGCAGATCTAGGACTGAGTTCAGGAGGAACATCTTCACCCAAAGGGGTGATAATCTATGAAATTCCCTGCCTGGTGAAGCAATTGAGGCTGCCTCGTTGAATGTTTTTAAGGCACAGATACATATATTGTTGAACAATAGAGGAATTAAGGGTTATGGCGAATGGGTGGGTATGCGGAGCTGATTTCACAAAAAGACCAACCACGATCTTATTGAAAAGTGGCATAGGTCAACAGGCCAGATAATCTACTCCTGCTCCTATTTGTTATGCTCTGATGTTCCTATGTACAAAGGTAGCATCGTTTCTATTGACCAGCAAATGGATAACTAAGAAAAAGGTAAGATCGTTATCAACAGATCAGAGGTGGGAGGCAGAGAAATGGCATTATTACGTTGAACCAGATCTCCTAGTCTCCAAAGCCCACCCTGAAAAACCCACAATCCCTCACCTAGCCACTTCAACCTGATCTAACTACCCCCAACCTGGTGTATACCCATCCCCCAAACTGGCACCCTACACTTTGATCCATGTGTCATTCTTTCTCCTCATCCTCTAGCCACTCTACATCCTTACCCCACTACAATCCTAACCCATAACCCCCCTTCCCATCCCGTCCCTTTACCAGCCTGCCAATCCTGCCCCTTGCCTCCTGCCTTACTGAGCACCCTGGGCCCACTCCCTTCACAAACATCACACTCACTCTGTCACTTCTCGAAAAGCCTTTGGGACTTTAACCTTTTTATCATGGGAATTGACATCCAAACCTGTAAAAAAAAGGTGTGACCTCCAGAGAGATTCTCTATGCTGTTTACTGTCTATTGTCAGCAAATCAACAGGAGGCAAGTAACAGCTAAGGCTAAGTTGTGTCGAGCTTTTGGAGGATTTGAAGCCTAGCAAGTTCTCTTGCCTTACCTTACAGTGTGGAAGCAAGCTAATCAGCCTATCAGGTCCATACTGACCCTCCAAAGAGCATCCCACCCAGAACACCAACCATTTCTCTGCATTTCCTATGGCCAATCCACCTAACCTGCGTATCCCTGAACACTATGGCCAATTTAGCATGGCCAAACCACCCAACCTGCACATTTTTGAACTGTGGGAGGAAGCCAGAGCACCTGGAGGAAACCCACGCAGACATGGGAAGAAAATCCACACAGACAGTCACCCGAAGCTGGCATCGAACCCGGGTCCCTGGCGCTGTGAGGCAGCAGTACTAACTGCTGAGCCACTTGGCTGCCCCATGAGAGGTAAAGCAAAGTGTGCAGAGGACACTGAAAGACTGCAGAGAGATGTAGATAGGTTAAGTGAGTGGGCAAGGGTCTGGCAGATGGAGTACAATGTTGATAAATGTGAGGTCATCCATTTTGGAGGGAATAACAGAAAAATGGACTATTATTTAATTGGTGAAAAATTGCAGCATGGTACTATTAACAGGGACCGGGATGTCCTTGCGCATGAGTCACAAAAAGGTTGGTTTGCAGGTGCAGCAAGTAATTAAGAAGGCTAATGGAATGAGGTTTGTGCTGAGAGTGTTACAATATCAGCTCTGTGCAAGGGAGATCAGTGCAGACACATGCTGCTGATACCTTTGACCGTCCTGGATAAAGATTCCTAATGTTGGCCTCCCTCTGCGAACAAAGATGGAGCTGCCAATCCGTTATCCAGCAGGGGTCAGCATGCCTGGGAGGTGCCACTTAAAGAGAGGGTCATGCTGTAGAATGGCCAGGGAGCATTTTCAACCTACAGAGTGTGTGCCAGACCTCTCACGGCCCACAGACCAATGTCGTTCCTCTTTCAAAGCCCAATGAAGGAAGCAGCTCCTCTCTCTCAGGTTGTGTCCCGGATGCCCACTCAGAGTGAACTCACAGTCATTGTCTTCCACATTGCTCACGTCCAATTTCAATTTGATGGAAGGAGACAGTGAGTGTTTTTCCTCAGCCTGACTGTGTCAATGTGGCACCCAAATAACCACAACCCCTTCCAAGTTACCCATCTCATCAACCCCATAGGATCTGTATCCCATCAGCTCCACAGGAGTCCTATTCCATCAACCCCATTCTGGGTGTGTGTATGTGTTTATGCGGGTGGGTGTGTGTGTGAATGTGTGTGTGTGAGTGTGGGTAGGTGTATGTGTGTGTATATGGCAAGGTATGTGTGTGGGTGGGTGTGGATCTGTTTGTGGATATATGTATGGGTGTAGATATGTATGTGTGGGTTTGGATGTGTGTGTGTAGGTGTATATGTGTGTCTGTATGTGTATGTAGGTGTGTATGTGCATGTGTGTGTGTGGGTGTGTGTGTGTGTGGCTGTGTTCAGTATATATGTGTGTGTATGTGTCTGTGTAGGAATTTATTGGTGTTGGGGGCACTTGTGGGTTTGTGAGTGCGCGTAGATGTGCATGCAGATGATAGATACCTTGTCAGTGTCAAATGCTATTTGAAAATACACAATTTTTGTGTTTTATTATGTTACAGGTGACATATAAATGCAAGTTGCCTTTGTTGTTCATTCGGTGTGCATATGCGATGTGAGCCAGAGATGCCATTGGAAATAAACTTTTAGAATCAATTTGACCCTGGCCTCAGCTCTGAGATTTGCCTGCCTATTGCTTTGAGGTCATTAATAACATGGTTCCTTGCTCCAGTTTTAATGTCAACCAGTACAGCTGTGACTCATTTCATATCTTTGGTAACTGTTTGACCTGAACAGTCCTGTCACTCAGTGCATCAAACCTTGTTAACATTTCATTAACACCACTTTAGGGGATATTATCGTCATTACTGGCTCTGAGGTAATCCCCCCTGGCCTGAATAAAGGGCTATGTTCTGGTAATTTTCTAAGCTCTGAGAGCACTTTGTTATATTAGATCACAATTTGTTCTCAACTGCCTGCAATGTGGCCGCCCCACTCTAATAAATTGCCTGTTCATTCGGGTAACCTCTGGGTCTCACGCACATGGTTCCAATAGTTGGTCAAATTAGCACCACAACAGGGGACTGGCCTGACGTCATCAAGCTTGAGTAGGTTGTTGGCCTTGGTTAGTGAAGTTATCTGGAATGAATCGTTTGTCGCCCTGCCACACCTGCAATTAGGGGACCACTAGACTGTTAAACACACTCAAAAACATATCAGACAAGAAGGTAATTCAGAAAGAATGTGAGTCTTAGGATTTCCTATAAAAACATCAGGGAGGTTCAAACACATGCATACCCAAATACACACCCATGCACGCACACACACAAATGTAAAAACACACATAACACATATACACATCCCATTGAAACACAAATACAAACACATGCATCTATGCATATACATACACGCATATACATGCACACACATATCCACGCACACGCCACACACACACACGCACGTGCAAACGCCTCCAAACAAACAGGAACACCTATTTGCACACACTATTATAAACACTAATGCACATCCACAAGGCTACTGATGCCCCCACATAAACACCTATACCCACGTACACACATTATTCCTGACCAACATACACACTCACATACACAGACACCGATCAGCACAGAGCTGTGGGTCCGGTGGTATTGTGGTTCCGTTACTAAACAAGTTATCACGCAGCAACAAAACCAAAAATTGCTGAAAAAGTTCAGCAGGTCTGGCAACATCTGCAACAAGAAATCAGAGTTAATGTTTTGGGTCCAGTGACACTTCCTTATCATGCAGTCTGGACTCCTGGTGTTTTGACACATATTCAAATCAAGTGCTCCTTCTGGGCAGTTTCAATGTCGCAACTTAGTAAATGTGGAATTGTAGCCTGTCTCTATTATGGTAACCGTGAAGCCATGAAATCCATGTGGTTCACTAAAGCTGGTTACAGAAGGATAGTCCTTCCTCAGCCTGGGCTTTACATGACTCCACATCGCTTGAAGCTGATTGAAGAAGGCAGCTGACTGCTATTTTCTCAAAGGCATTTCCAGGGGTTTGCAATAGATGTCACTGGCACTCATTTTTCATAAATAACTTTAAAAAGCGCACACACAATTAAATAGGTACAAATAAACATGCCAGTCCATATTCACACTTAGATCCACATTCATACATGGTCAAACATTTAACCAATTATTCACTCACACAATAACATAATCTGACCAGTGCAAGACAAACAGGTTAGTGCACGAAGTACTTGTGCACACAGGAGCTGCGTCTACATCATTGGATACACAGTGCAGACATACGTGCACACATAGATCACATGTGTGTGACACTGTGGTTCAGTGGTTTGCACTACTGCTTCACAGCACCAGGGACCTGGGTTCAATTCCAGCCTCGGGCGACTGTCTATGTGGAGTTTACGCATTCTCCCTGTTTCTGTGTGGGTTTCCTCCAGGTGCTCCTCCCACTGTCCAAAGTTGTGCGGGTTAGGTGGATTGGCCATGCTTAATTGCCCATAGTGTCCAGGGATGTCTAGGTTAGACAAATTAGCCACGGAAAATGCAGGATTACAGGGATAGGGTCAGTGTGGACCTGATAGGCTGAATGGCCTGCTTCCACGCTGTAGGGATTCTATGGTATTGAAGTACCTAATGACACACACTCATGTACACAAAACCTATGTCTGGACAGCGATCTGAGCGTCCCTCCCACTGACCCTCCACTCCGGTTCTTACATTCACTATTTGGAATGGGATAACCATCTTCATATTTTCACCTTTTTGAAAAGATCTACCTGCAAGGATGGTGAGTCTGCCAGGAATGAGGTGTTCAAGAACAGGAAGAACGGTAGCTGTGGACACTTTCAGGAGACGTTTACAGAGTTCCTAATCCTGAATTGGGTTTAAAGTTGGAATGTGAAAACAGACCATGAATTCTACCTCCATGCCTGTGACACTACCACAGGACCCACACAAGATTTGATGCTGCACTCGGATATAATTGGCCACTTACTCAAAAATACGACTCACAAAGAGCTCTCCTTGATCTCTTTGATTGACCTTTGAAGAAAATAGCTGCTTGGGATTAAACATAACTGCTGCTTTTCTGACATATGGGCTCCTTTGTGATTACATCAGCCATTTTGAGCACTTTATGCAGGATAATTGCATTAGTCATTTGGTCTTGAAAAAAAAATAATATTTTGCTGGGATGATTTCCCAAACGTCTTCAAAGAGAGATTGAAGTTTGCATAATGGATGTCTTTGTACTCTGGTCAGGCCAGATCCACACTTTAATGTCACCGAACATTCGAGCTAATAAAGTTTACTTGATATTTGAATACTCTCACTCCTCTTTTTATGCACAATGATTAATTAAGGCCTTAAAGGTTGCATCAATCTTCCACAATAAATGCACTCGTTTTAATTGAAAATACTGCTTCAGATTACTGATCATTTCATCTTTGCTTGAGTGTATGTTATTAGGCTGGCTAACTATTGGCAGCTAGATCTGCCCTCACGCTGCATCACTTGGCATGGTGGCAGAACCACATGCTATGAAGCCCATATGGGTGCCAGGGACCAGGGTTTGATTCTTGCCTTGAGTGACTGCCTGTATGGAGGTTCTCCCCGTGTCTGCATCGGTTTCCTCCCACCATCCAAAGTTGTGTCGCTCAGGTGGATTGGCCATGCTAAATTGCCCCATATTGTCCAGGGATCTGCAGGCTAGGTGGATTAGCCATGGCAGATATGGGGCGGGTCTGGGTGGGTGCTCTTTGGAGGTGTGGTGTGGCCCCGATGGGCCGAATGGGTTATTGTCGAGATTCTATGAAATCCTCAGCCCAACTGCCTTTGACTCTGCGTTCATAAGAATAAGATGTTCATTCTCCCTAATGCAAGGGTGAGAAGTGGAAATAGTTCATTACAATTCCGCGGTGTTCATCTTCCCTTATATGACTGTGAAGCGATTAATGGTGATTTATTGATTATTATAGATAATCACTAAAGATTTATACTCCATAGGTTTCTGATAAAGACTGTTTTCTCTTGATCTTTATAGAACACTGTCATCAAGCTCCCCCACACCCTTGGGTGACAACTTTGACCAGAAATTATGACAGAACAGCCATATTGCCACGATAGCTACAAGAGGAGGATGAGGCTGGGTGATGAACAGTTCACACTGTGGACCAGATCAGACCCCCTCAAAATATTTTAAAAGGTAGCCTAGACCCTAACGTTCTCTTATTTTAAAGGCAAGTGTTTCTGATTTGATGTGTTTGATCAAACTACTGATATTAAGCAATACACAATTTATTTAACTGTAATTAAAACACAACCAAAAAAGAGAAATTTACAATAATTTATTTCTAGTGGAAAACATAATAGAATAATAGATATAGTACCGATTACTAATTAACTGTTCCAATATAGAAACATCCCAGAAACACACCCGTAGGCAAAAGAAAGCAAATTCAGACACAAACTCTCACATGCGGTTCTCCAATCCAGGAGGAAAAAGCATCAAGAGAAAATTCAGGGAGAGTAGCAGCTAAGAGACATTCACTGAAGCTTCCACATTTACATAAATGATTTGGATGCGAGCATAAGAGGTACAATTAGTAAGTTTGCAGGTGACACTAAAATTGGAGGTGTAGTGGACAGCGAAGAGGGTTACCTCAGATTACAATAGGATCTGGACCAGATGGGCCAATGGGCTGAGAAGTGGCAGATGGAGTTTAATTCAGATAAGGTCATATTACAGCTGTACAGGACATTGGTTAGGCCACTGTTGGAATATTGCGTGCAATTCTGGACTCCTCCCTATCGGAAAGATGTTGTGAAACTTGAAAGGGTTCAGAAAAGATTTACAAGGATGTTGCCAGTGTTGGAGGATTTGAGCAATAGGGAGAGGCTGAACAGGCTGGGGATGTTTTGCCCGGAGCATCGGAGGCTGAGGGGTGACCTTATAGAGGTTTACAAAATTATGTGGGGACATGAATAGGGTAAACAGGCAAAGTCTTTTCTCTGGGGTCGGGGAGTCCAGAAGTAGAGGGCATATGTTTAGGGTGAGAGGGGAAAGATATAAAAGAGACCTATGGGGTACCTTTTTCACGCAGAGGGTTGTGCGTGTATGGAATGAACTGCCAGAGGAAGTGGTAGAGGCTGGTACAATTGCCACATTTAAAAGGCATTTGGATGGGTATATGAATAGGAAGGGTTTGGAGGGATATGGTGCGGGTGCTGGCAGATGGGACTAGATTGGGTTGGGATATCTGGTCGGCATGGACGGGTTGGACCGAAGGGTCTGTTTCCATGCTGTACATCTCTATGACTCTATAACTCAAAGCTTTTGCTTAAATCTAAACTTAAAAACTTGAGAAATCTTGGTCTCTGAGAGCTGGCCATATCCAGGCTGTTTCCACTGTTCCAACTTAAAATAAAATCCCAAGGCCTCACAAGCTGTTTACTCATGTGTTCTTTAGTAGACAGCTCTCCGCCTCTGCCTTGCAACCTCTTTGAAAAAAGAATGGACAAAATAAACTGTTGAAAGCCACAGCATTTTCACATTCACCTTCTGTCTCATCAAAGTCTGACCAACATCAACAAGACACGTGTTTGGATGGTGATGGAATAATTGACATTCCCCTGAATGGCTGTAACAGACACCACTCATGAAGTTTGACACCATCCAGGTCAGAGTCTTCACCTTCAGATCATTACCCATCCTCTTCATCACTGGTGTATTGTGGCTGCAGTATATCCCACCTACACTGCACTGCATTTGTGATGCCGTTCCTACATCCCTAATGGTCAGTGTCTTGGAAATGTGTTCCACAACTCCATTGGGCGGCATAATGGTTAGCATCTTACAACCCTCTGGATTTAATGTTGAGTTCAACACCTTCAAATTGTGAACCCACTCTCATTTCTCTTCTTTCTTTGCACTTTACTTGTTACATTCTCTGTCATCACGTCTGTCCTCTCTCCCCTTACCCCACCCCAGTGGGACAGTCTGTTCTTTCAATTCTGACAGTTAGACACGCCATTATTCTGCCTTGCTCACATTCTGATCACTTAATCTGAACTATCAACACCTTTTCTCCCTCATCACTCCACCCTCCCCGCCCTAGCCCCCAATGGTAGCATAAATACTGCCTCCTCCACACTTCACGTCAGCTCTGATGAACAATCATCTGGACTCAAAACGTTAGCTTGCTCTCTCACCATGGATACTATCTGACCCGTTGTGATCTCCAGCATTTTCTGTGTTTAGCGTCTCTAAATAGTCCATCTGATTATTCACACTCCAGCACAGGATGAGGAAAGAAATCTTTCATCTAAATTCTAGGAAGATGAAAACTATTCGTTTTCATAGTCTTCAGTCTTCGCCTCTGTTCTCTTTGTCATTGGTCATTGCTTTTCTTGACCACTGTCTGAGGTTGAATCAGACTGTTCACAAACCCAGTGTCATTCTAATGCTAAGGTCAATTTCTGAGCTTGTATCTTTATGATCATGAGGACATCCTATTCCCATCTTCCAAAAATCCCTGACTCCATCCTGCCTCAGTTCATCTGATGTTGAAACCTTCATTTATATATCTTACAGCTGAAATGCCCTCCGATTTGATCACTCATGTTTCTACCTTATGGAAGTGTGAAGTCATCCACAAAGATGCTGCCTGTGTCCTAACTTACACCATCTCCCATTCATTCACCTCCCCTGTGCACACTGACCTATATTAGCTCAGAAATAATCAAGTCTTGAATTCAAACCTTTATCCTCGTTTTCCAAGATCCCCATGGTCCAGCCTCTCCCTATCTCTGTAACCTCCTCCAATCCAATAATCTTCCAAGATCGCTGTGTCCTTCTATTTCTGCTCTTTTGAATATTCCTGATTGATTGTTGTCCCTTCAGCTGCTGAGGTCCTAAGCTCCGGAATTACCTTCCCTAAAGCCTTCCGTCTCACTATCTATATAACACTCCTTAAGAGCTCCTTTTTTATCGTGTGTTTGGTCACCGTCCTAACACTCCACATGTGGCATGTTGTCAAATTTGTTTCATAATGTTCTTGTAAAGTGTCCCAGGGAATTTGCTATGTTAAAGACATTACATAAATGCAAGTTGTTAACTGAATAATGTTGCCTATTCAATTTGTATTGTTTTCTTCAACTCATTCATGGGATGTGAGCCAGCATTTACCATCTATCCCTGGTTACCTTCGAGAAGATGATGGTAAGATGCTTATTTAAACTGCTGAAATATACATAAAAACTCTTACAATCTGTTTTTTTTTTCACATTCCTTGCTAGTTTATTCAAGAAGAAGAAGTTTATTCCTGAGGAAGGGCTCATGCCCGAAACGTCAATTCTCCTGCTCCTTGATGCTGCCTGACCTGCTGCGCTTTTCCAGCAACACATTTTCAGCTCTGATCTCCAGCATCTGCAGTCCTCACTTTATCCTAGTTTATTCAAGGACTGTATTCTATTTATTCTCCCCTTTTTAATCATTGTTTGGTCATGTTTTTTTCAGAGAATTCTCCCAATCCCTCAGGCTTGGTATTATATATAACATTAAAAAGTGTTCATTTTTTTTATCCAATACTGCCCTTTCACGATACATCTTTCTGTATCAGTTTTTTTTTAAATGCAATGCATTGAACATTTTGTGTTGTCTTTTCAAATATTTTCTATTTACTATCGTACTTTGTAGTCTGTTTTCCCAATCAATGTTAGCTAGCTTTCCTCTCATACTGATGTCATTGGCTTTGTTTAGGTTAAGAATCTTGTTTTGGGCACGTTAAAATTAAACTTATATGAAATTTGTTGATTCTACAATATATTGTTCCAGCAGTTGGCAAATACAATGTATATCTTCCTGTTTGAACCAGTTTGATTAGTTGAGACTATATGAAGATTAACATCTCCCATTATCAGTACATTGCCTTTGCTGTGAGCACTAATTACTTCCTGCTAATGATGTGTTCAATAACGTGATATCTTTTAAAAATGCTCACAAACTACTCCTACCGCTGTTTTCTGACCTTTGTTCCTAATCCATACCCAACCTAATCTTTTCAACCAAGATCCTTATTACAATCAAAAAACAGAGAATGTTGGAGGAATTCTGTGAAGAGAAAACAGAGTTAAAGTTTCCAGTCCAGTGATCCTTCTTCAGGACATGCCCTTCTGTTCACACATGATGCCAGACGTGCTGAGTTTCTCCAGCAATTTCTCCTTTTGCTTGTTTAAGATCTCCAGCATCCTTTCATATTGTTTTCCTATCAGGGCTACTGCTCCTTCTTCTACTCCTGACTCTATTGTTTTTTCAGAGTGTTGTGCAACCTGGACCATTGGGGTGGCACAGTGGCTCAGTGGTTAGCACTGCTCCCTCACAGTATCAGGGTCCCTCACAGTATCAGGGTCCCAGGTTCATTTCCAGCGTTGGGTGACTGTCTGTGTGGAGTTTGCACATTCTCCCTGTGTCTGTGTGGGTTTCCTCCCACAGTCCAAAGATGTTCAGGCCAGGTGAATTGCCTATGCTAAATTATCCATAGTGTAAGGTGCATTAGTCAGAGGGAGGTGGGTTACTCTTCAGAGGGTTGGTGTGGACTTGTTGGGCCAAAGGGCCTGTTTCCACACTGTAGGGAATCAAATCATTTATTTCCTAACCTTGGTCAACTTGCAACTTTGTCTCTGGAATGGTGATTAGTTCCAAGTTATTTATGTCAGTTGTTCATCTATCTTAGAGTGAATGCTCTGCGCATGCAAAGACAGAAATTTTAGTTTTAGTTTTTAGTCCTATTCTACGGACCTTATTTGTTGATGCATGATTCTGTCAATCACTTTGTTCCTTCCTGCCCCACTTTGCTTGTCCTTACCCAAATTGCTACATCATTTTTTTCTTTGACTTTTCCCTTCAGATTTCAGAAGTATTCTTCACCTGATCACTTTGCCTCTTTTAGTTAAAATCTTTTGCACAGCCTCAATTATACACTTCAGTACGACCCTGAAGTGATCAGCTAGAGGGAGTGCATCCCAATGAAATGTCTTACCCCAGCACTGGTGCCAGTATCTCATTAATTACCCCTTCTTTCTATACCACTCTTTGAGTCATGGAGTCAATCAGCACAGAAACAGACCTATCGGTCCAACTCATCCACGCCAACCAGATATCCCAATCTGACCCAGTCCCATTTGCCAGCATTTGGCCCATATCCCTCTAAACCCTTCCTTACACATCCAGATGCCTTTTAAATGTTGTAATTGTACCAGCCTCTACCACTTCCTCTGGCAGCTTTATCCATACAAGCACTACCCTCTGCGTAAAAAAGTTACCCCTCAAGTCCTTTTTAAATCTTTCCTCTTTTTCATTAAACCTATGCCCTCTAGTTTTGGACACCCCTATGCTGGGTAAAAGACCCTGACTATTCACCCTATCCATGCCCCTCATGATTTTATAGGGGAGACAATGGCCTTTTGGTGTTATTGCTAGACTGTCGATCCAGATAATGCCCTAGGGACAAGGGTTCAAATCCTGCCACAGCCGATAGTGCCATATCTGCTTGACCCATTACCAATTGACCTGTGATTCAGGTAACAATCAAGACCTTATCAAGCTTGACGTTTTCCTTAAAAACTTAGAATCTTTTCCATCAGACTCCTTCTGCACAATCTTATCATTACTCCTATCTATGCCATCGATTCCTGTCGGATCCAGAGCTTACATCCCGAATCCTCACACATGCAGTTACACCTCTCTGTCTCTGACTAACTCTAGACTGAAGTAAATTGGGAATATATATATATATATATATATACTAATAATAGAACTATATATAAATAATTTCTGATCAACCTGTTCATAGATGTTATGACATACCTTTCGAGCAGCTGGGACTTGAATTCAGGTCTCCTGGCTAAGAGATAGGGACTTTGCCACTGTACTGATGATCTCAGATTCATAGAATCATAGAATTGTTAGGGCTCAGAAGGAGGCCATTCAGTCCATCGTGTCTGCAAATGCTCTATTAGCTAGTGCCAATCTCCTGGCTTTTCCCCATATCCCTGCACACTATTTCGATCCAAATAATCATCCAATGCCCCTCTTGAATGCCTCAATGGATAACATAGCAGTGTCGTCAGCAGTTACATGTCACAAAGACTCTAAGAACATGTACTGCAGTGATCAGCCTGATGTATAATGATGTAGTTTGTAAATAAAGGTGTTTGTTATAATTTTTGTTAGTGTTAGGCAATGCTCACTGTACATAAAGCAGAGACAACACACTCAGAGTGGAGAAAGTACATTCTCAGGAAGTGGTCTCTCTCAATGCAGGGTCAAAGCCCAGGCTCTTAAACCTTGTGCGAACATCGTCCATAAAGCTGACTATCAGAGGTGCAAATGAATCAAATGCAGACTGCAGCAGTGCAGTCATTTCTGATACATCAATGGCAGCTGGTCAAACCAGAGAGTCATGACTATCCTTGGAGCGTGCCTGTCTCCTGAGACAAAGTGTTCAGATAACTCTCTCCTTTCCTGAGATCCCATTGTGTCTGTCACACAGATTTTAGCTTAACAAATCTCTGATATCCAGAAATTCCCACATTCTGCAGCCACAACACATCACCAACCTTGCCCAGTCAATCTAAACTGTTACTGGCTTAATTCATTAAAATTATTGATTAATTGGTTTATGTAGTTTTACTGATTTGAAAAATCAATAATAAATCACTCTGTAGTGTTGCTGTGCAAGATTCCCCAGTTCCAAGACAAGATATCCCAAATCTTTAATCTCTTGGGTGAGGACAGATGAACTGGATCCTCTTCTGTGTTGGTTGCAACAAGGTTAATGAATAAAGGATCTCTTCCCTCATGGATATCTTTCTCCTCATCAAATGAAGTTCTGTTTTTAAAAATAATCAATTTGAACAGGCTTTCTTGTGTTAACAGCAAAGTCAGTTTACTAAGTCAAAGAAGAACAAACAGTACAACAAACGTTCATAGATTCAGGTCAAGAGGTGAGTCCAGGAATGATCAATGTTCATGAAAATGCTAAAAGGTTGTGTCAAGTTGATAGTAGATGTTTATGATTGTTACATTGGATGGTAACAGTAGTACATGAGTCATCAGTCACTTGTAGAAGAGACCATCTCTTATCTCACAGTAGCCAACCTCTTGTCTATTTAGGAGATGGTGGGAAGTGCAGGATGAAAGCAACGTGTACTCACACATCAAATGCACACTTGGTTATACCAAAGCTGTGGCAGTTCCAATGTTGCTTACAGTGATATAGGAAACACCACCAAACTGCACGCATGTGATTGATAAAGGGCAGTACTATGTGCAAGCCCCCTATCGAGGTGAAACCACACACACTTTCATTCTGCTTCACCTTCCACAGGAGGTAGGGGCTGAAATCTCCTTCCCTTCTGTACAGTGTCTCTGTCACAACTCGAATATTGATGTCGATGATGGCAATGATCCCACTTAGCTACACGGGGGGTGCAGCCAAGCAGAAGATGAAAAGGTACCACACAAAGCCTGCTCTGCATTTAATAAAACATGCACATCTACATAAAAACATTGGGAGTAACAGGCTGTAATGTACAGGGTGGCTAAATACTAATGGCAACATTTGGTTATGAACCAGATGCATTGATGCCATTGTAAAGAAGGAAAGGGCAATAGTGATCTTAATTATAGCCACCTAACCGTGGATTGAGGCTTCAAGTTTGTGTGAAGAATTTAATGAACTTCATCTCCTTTATGGCTGATATTGCCTCAGGTCCTGCTGTAGGACACACAGAACTCATAACCAGTAATTACCTGAGTGAACAAATCATGTTCATCAATGGTCCCTCGCAGACGAGGATGACTCTCTTCCCCTCTACTTTCTGTAGGTGGCTGTACAGACTGAAACAGCTACTGCAGGTTCTGTTGCAATTGGAGCAGAAGCTGGTCATGGGAAGGGGTGAGTGGGGCGTTGCTATGGCAGTGAGCTCCTTTCGCTGTTTTCCCCTGACTTCTGCTTTATCCTGAGAGCAAGTCTCGAGGTGCTCATTGCCATCCCGGATGCTCCTCCTCCACTTTGGGATGGTTTTTGGGCCAGTGATTCCCAGGTGTCTGTGGGAACACTGCACTTCCCCAGTGAGGTCTTGAGGGTATCCCTGAATCACTTCCTCTGCCCAACCTGGAACTCACCCGTTGTTTCGGAGCTGGGAATAGAGTACCTGCTTGGGGAGTCCCACGTCGGTCATGTGGGAAACATGCCCAGCCCCTCGCAGCCGATCAAGGGGGTGTCAATGCCTCAATGCTGGGGATGTTGGCCTGGTCAAGTACGCTAGTGTTGGTGCATCTATCTTCCTGGCAGTTTCACATGATTTGCACAGGCAGCATTAGTGGGACTGCTCCAGCGCCCCATATTCATCACTGAGTGATTGACAATGATGACAACAAACACTAGATATCACTTTGGTAAAGAAGTTGAACCTTGCATTAGGAATGGCTGTTCAGGGAAGCTCATTACCAATTACAATGCCTGTCAGCATCATTGAGGAGGCTGCTCAGTCCTTTAGTGGCTACAGCACTTGAACTAACACCATCTCCCAACAATGGCCAGTTGACTGAGAGTAAAGACGTTATTGCATAGGATTTGGCTCCCAACTATTGCTGTTCATTTGTCACCGAGGATTGAAGGTAATTTTTTAAACACACCAGGACACTTTCTCGGAAACTTTGTCAAGGCTTCATGAACATTTTCTTCATTTATTCCAGAAATCCCTTCACCTAAAACAGAAGCCATGCTGTTCTACCTTTTTGGACACTTGATTGGTGTCACTAGGTAAAGAGTCTTTAGCTTCCTGCTCTGGCTCACCAGTCTGCAGGAGGTCATGAAGCCAAGCAAAGCTGTACTAGTTAATGAAGAAACGAGGAACAGAGCAACAAGATAGAATATAACCTTGATTCCAGACAATTAATTGATGAGGAGGGATTAGAACGGCTGGAACAAAGACTGAAATTGCTGAAAAAGTTTAGCAGGTCTGGCAGCATCTATGGTGACAAATCTGAGTTAACATTTCAGTTCGAGTAACACTTCCTCAGGACTGGAGGTTGAACTGACAGGTTCTGAGAATGGGTCACTCGACCTGAAATGTTAAATTTGATTTCTCACCACAAATGCTGCCAGACCTACTGAGCTTTTCCAGCAATTTCTGGTTTCATCTCTGATTTACTGAATACGCAGTTCGTTTGTTTTTTTTTTTATTTAGAGAAGCTGGAGTTCTATTCCATGGCTTTTCTAGATGGTTGGAGTAAAGCTTTCCAGATGATAAGAGGAAACTAATAAGAAATAATAGAACTAATGCCCACTATTTGGAGAGTCGAGGAATAAGGGACCTTGCCTGAAAATTAGAACCAGGCCTTTCAAGGGTGAATTTAGGAAGCACGATTATATGTAAAGAGGGTTAGATATTTGGAATGCTGCTCTGCAAATTTCATGTTGGAGCAATTGTTCATTTTCAATCTGAGATTTGTGTTAAGCAAGTGTGTTTAGGGATTTGGAGCAACAGCAGATATATGGAAAATTATTATTGCTACAGAGTCAGGATTGGAGGCACGAGGGCGAGAAATTGGACTTAGAGAATGGTCTGCTCTTTTGCTGGCTGCTTTGATCGCAGCTGATATTATAACTGAATAATACAGATCTCAAACTCAAACCTGGCTTGATAGATTTATTTTGGGTTTTTATTTCGTTTTAACAAGGTGGTCTTTCACTGAGGCACAAACATGCAATGCTGCAGATTCAGTTTTAAAAATAAAACACTCCTGTATATTACTCACACCAGTGGGAATTCCTTTCTCTTTCATATCTATAGAGCTTTAGTTTACTGCGGCTATAATACCCAAATTCTTGAGAATTTGGTTAGCGTCTTCCCACAGCCTTCACACAACTGAGCTCAAACTTTCTCAGCTTCCTTCACAAATCAAACACTTCTGGTCTGGAACCTTCAACATAAACTACTTAAACTGAAATCCAAAAGCATTTGCCAAGCTATGGCTGTCTCCCCAAATTAAGAGAAAAAAGAAATTAATTTCTGGCCTTCTAAACTGAAGGCCTAATGTATAACTATTTATTTTGTTAACTTATAAAAACTTATGCAATGGAAACTAAACCACATGAAGTCTCTTTCTCATACTGTTTGTTTTAAAAATCACCACTTTACACTGTACCCCTAACACAGTTCCATTTCACCCTGTATCTCTAACGAATTCCCATTTTACATGTCAGCTTAAACACGGACCTACTTCACTTTGTATGCTGAAGCAGTCCTTTTTCACACTGTATTCTTAAATACAGTTCTATTTCATACTCTATCTCTAACAAAGTCCCACTTTGCAGTGTATCCTTAACACCAGTCCCACTTCACAATAAATCCTGAAAGTTCAGTCCATTATTCTCAGTCCTACCACCGCCAACTCCCCCCATCCCCAGGTGATATTGATATTTGTATGGCATCCTTTCAATTCTTCCCTCCTGTTTGAGCTGAATCCTAATGAGAAAAGTTTTGTCCCTTTTTGCTCATTGTAGTGTTTCATTGTGTGATACTAATGGCCTTGCCCTAGTTAGACCACACCTGAGGTATTATGAGAAGGTTTGAACTTCTGACACTTAGGCTGCTGGTTTCAAATGGCAAGGAGGGATTAAACAGACTGGATGGTATTCCCTGCTGATTACAGCAGGATGCTGGCAGGGACAAATGGGATAGATTTGGAACAATTATTTCTGCCAGTTGGAGAGTTGGGGGATGTAGCTTGAAAAATATTTATAAAAAAGTAAAATTCGATAAAATGCCTTTGCACAAAGCTTGTGCAAGTTTCTTTCATAAATGGTAATTCAGGCAAGAACAAGTGTTGACTTTGAAACAGAAATTGAAAGATTTTTCTTAGTCTATGCTACTGAGGGATTTGGGGAGATAGAAAATGGAATCCAGTCTCCAATCAGCCAAAAGGTGGAACATCTCAAGGGAATAAAGGCCTCCTCGTGTTCTGAGAATGTATTGATGTTGTTGCTGTGTGCAGTCTGGGTAACAGTATTGACACAGAGGCAATGAGCTGAGACAAGGGCAGCAGCGCCACTTACTGTATAATCAAAGATCTTAAACACAAAACACTGCAGGGTGCGCTCCCTGTAACTGCTGACCCTTCGCCAGCTGCTGTCAGAATGATTACAAAGAACGGATAAACTGACAGTTTACATTTTCCCTCCACTCTACATGTTACTTATAGACCTCAAGTAAAAGTTTAATGTCAGGAATGTGTACAGTTAAAATGAGTAATGTGTTTTCAGATGGTGTCAGTACCTTAAGATCCTTTTCACTTTGGTACTGAGCACTGCAATTTTATCAGGGGTTTAAGATTTGAAGTTAATTGAGTCAATTTTGCTGCTATCACTGTACTTTCAAGAGAGTTGTGAGTGAAGTGCTTTGTGATATTTCTGAGGAGTGAAACTTTTTAAAAAAGTTATAAGTAATCAAAGGTAAAGTCACCATAGTCCTCACCTCTCATTAGAGGGAAGCGACTGTTGGTGATCATCTCTTTTAGGGTGAGGAGAGAGGATGAGAAGGAGATTAACGTCAGCTGGTGAGGGCATTGACCTGTGCTGTTGGCATCACAGACCAGCCATCTGAGTGAAGCAGCTCCCTTTAACAAAGTAATAATATTGATGGGGAAAGTACTGGGAATGTAAAAGGTTCATGTAACATGGGATGCAGAGAGGTCTGCAGCATGGAGTACAGAGGAATCATAGAATGTCAACAGTGTGGAAGCAGGCCATTCGACCCATTGAGTCCACACTAACCCTCTGAAGAGCATCTCACCCAGACCCACTCCTATCCCTGTAACCCTGCATTTCCCATGGCTAATCCACCTAGCCTGCACCATCCCTGGACACTATTGGACAATTTAGAATGGCCAATCCACCTAACCTGCACATCTTTTGACTGTGGGAGGAAATTGGAGCACCCAGAGCACATCCACATAGACACGAGGAGAATGTGCAAACTCCATACAGAGGGTGGAATCAAACCTGGGTCCCTGGCACTGTGAGGCAGCAGTGCTAACCATTGAGCCACTACCGCTGGAATAACTTGGAACAGGGCTCAGAGAATGAGGAGAGGTTTGGTTGAAGAAGTACTAAGGATTTTGCAGCCTGGTTATCTTCAGAATGGAGACCAAAGCTAAGTCAGGTAACTTAGGGCAGTGTCTCAGAGATGGAATAATTTTGGTAATAATAACATAATGCAAGAGGGCCATTATTTATGTCCTTGATAACACCCAAATCTCATGGCTATGTTATGGGAATGTCTCTCAAATGACATGGAAGGTTTCTGAGGATTCAGCTACATGTCTGTTTGCATATACCGAAGCTACGATACAACAGTCAGAGGTGGGGATGGATGATAGAACTTATTGCCCTCAGTGGATATTCCTGTCAATCCCAATTCGAAATGGATTAGGGGACTGCTACATACGTGAACCCAAGCAGGTACATCTCCAGAAAAGGCCATTTTGGTTCTATCAAGTCAGTGCCAAATCTTCCAACTCATTTTGCAGAGATCTCACAAGCATTTTGTACTGTTTCGAAGATCTTTCTTCCCTTATCAAGGACAGTGGTTTCTACCTTTGCCATTCCCTGTGCTAGGAATATTGCAGAGTTCATCAATCCCTTTTTCATATTCAAAAACTGTCCCACCTTGATAAAATATCAGCAGGGGTGATTTATGAGGCTCACATTACTGGGCAGCTCACCTCAGGAGACACTGATTGAATGTAAACGCCGAAAACCTGGAGCTACTCGAGAAAGAGCGTTCACAGACAGTCTGGGTCCCACCCCATCGCTGCTGCCTCAAGATGCCTGATCTCATTCTTTTAATAGTTGCTCTTTGGGGCTCTTCAATCATAGGGAAAGTTTATTCAGCATTTCTACATTCATTCTTTGAACATAAGTTGAAGTTGACTCCCATTATGTTTGAATGACAAAAAAAAGAGTTCATTTGTTTGTTTTTCATGAAGATAATTAGACGGAATTATATTAATCTGATTATCCTTCATAGAAACCAATGGCATTGTGGGCTAACCCACAGCAGATGGACTGCAGCAGTTAAAGAAGGCAGCTCACCTCCACCCCCAACCCCCAATCCCCACCCCACCCCCCAACTAGGGGCAACTAGGGACAGGCAATAAATGCTGGGCCCAGCCAACGATGCTCATATCCCACAAGTGAATAAAAAATGTGATTTGCCTTCAATCAAAACATTCTGTTGCATCTTCAAGTGTTCCAGTGTTTTTGCCTTTACTAACTCAGTTTGGACAACATTCCAATTAGTATTGATTCGCCTTTTCATTTCAAATTTTGCTTAACTGGCAGCCGTAAATTATCCATATAATACGCTGAAGTGTGATTTGAAATTCAGTTAATATTCATGATGCTGCTTTGTTAGATATTTCCATATGGACCCACACAGATTGAGAGAGCACTTCCATTAGATTTTTCAAAATGACCATTTCTGTCATTTTGCAGAGGGAAGCTTGGCTAATTGTAAGAGCTCTGGAACAGAAAAATACATAAATACAGAAAATAACAAATAAATGTCATTTGATGAATTTAAGGAATATAGCTTTATAATGTGTAGTAAAGAAAATACAGAGGAGGCCACTTACCCTGTTTCTTTATAGTTACAGAACAAAGTTCTCCGTTCTTTTCCATTATTAGTTATTTCCTCCAGCAATCCAGGTACAATATGCCCTGTTTCTTTCCTCTCGTTTAAAGGCAAATGTTTCCATTCAATACAAGCCAATTTGTCATTGCCTCAAACAGGCAGATAGAGTAAGATGGATACTGGAAGCAAATGTCAGTTGTGTTTTTGCATTCCCCATCTCTTTGTGTCTTTCAAGTGCTTCTTATATTAATGTGAAAATCTTCAGCGTTACTTGGCAACCCAAAGTCGTCATTTACACTGGAATTCCTTGACAGCTTACAGCCCTAAATACTTCTAGTTACTGGGCCTAAATTGAGGCCTACTGACTGAGCTTGAGCAATGGCTGGTTCTTTGTAGCCATGGCAACTAGTGTTTGTCATATATCTGTGTCAACCATGGAAACATCACCAGAATTTGTACTCATTGGCTTGAGATCATAAACTCATATTTGCTGAACAAATTGGGGACAGATATCTTTGACCATTTGACCCAAACTGGAACTGTTCAGCTTCATCCTGTTGTGATTATTTCGCTTAAAAGCACTTTAAATTTGTTTATATCTGTGAGTTCCAGACATACTTCAGAGGTCTTAATCTTTGGGAAATGAAAGGTGTGACCTATAAGATTTGGGCAAACAAGAAACCAACAGTCTGCTTCTAGGCTGTAGCTGCACGGCATCCAGACAATATGCAGGCTTGCAAAACTGCATTACATACGGTTAAAGTTGAGCTACAGAAACTGAGTGGCTTACGTTCAATTTTAAAGCTTGCCCTAACTTGTGCATTCTTGGTGTTACTGTAATATATCTTAATGCCATGTGTTGAGAAACTCCAGGTGAACCATATCGCCATATTTATCCCTAGCTCCCCTGATACTACAGTGTGACAGTGCGCCATGTGGGATTCTTTATTCATTCGTGGGATGTGGGCATCGCTGGCTGGGCCCAGCATTTATTGCCAGTCCCTAGATGCCCTTCAGAAGGTGGGGGTGAGCTCCCTTCTTGAACCGCTGCAGTCCACCTGCTGTAAGTAGACTCGCAATGCCCTTAGGGATGGAATTCCAGGACTTTGACCCAGAGACAGTGAAGGAACGGTGATATTTTTCCAAGTCAGGATGGTGAGTGGCTTGGAGGGGAACTTGCAGGTGGTGGTGTTCCCATATATTTGCTGCCCTTGTCCTTCTTGTGGATTTGGAAGGTATTGTCCGAGGATTGGGGATTTGCTGTAGTGCACCTTGTAGATAGCACACACAGCTGCTTCTGAATGTCGATGGTGGGGGGAATGGATGCTCGTGGATGTGATGCCAATCAAGTGGGCTGCTTTCTCCGGTATGGCTTCAGGATCCTGGAATATTGTTGGAACTATATTCTGTAGGATTTAGAAAATTTCCATCATCTAAAATTTTCGGCCAAAACCTTAGACTTCTCAAAACGTTTAAAAGTAAATGGGACATCTGGGCTAAACTTTGGGAAAAACACACAAACCCAGAGATGGCTATATGGAGCCATCATTCAGCCTGCAATCCCAGTTTGCACCTTCATTCTAAGAGGGCAATCAACCAAACCCAACACTCGAGACTGGAACTAACTTTTATACATCAGACTACCCAGCACAGACAGTCTGCGACCTATACAGATACTGGATATTCAACTCAATCAAAATTCATTTACACATCCTCTTAACTAGTGAGTTTTGAGAAGATTTCTTTAGATTAGATTAGATCTCTTTAGATTACTTACAGTGCGGAAACAGGCCCTTTGGCCCAACAAGTCCACACCGCCCTGCCGAAGTGCAACCCACCCATACCCCTACATTTACCCCTTACCTAACAATACAGGCAATTTAGCATGGCCAATTCACCTGACCTGCACATCTTTTTGGATTGTGGGTGGAAACTGGAGCACCCGGAGGAAACCCATGCGGACATGGGGAGAACGTGCAAACTCCACACAGTCAGTTGCCTGAGGCGGGAATTGAACCCGGGTCTTTGGCGCTGTGAGGCAGCAGTGCTAGCCGCTGTGCCACCGTAACTCAGTTTGAGGTTCTGGATGTAGGTTTTTCGACTCTGATCTCCAGCATCTGCAGTCCTCACTTTCTCCTGATCTGGGAGAGAGCCTTTTCAACAACACGCATCTGCACACACACACAGCTTCCCCACAGGCTTCCAGCCCCAACAAGCAACTTTGGAACCAAGAACCACCCAGGCCAAACAGAGAAGTGGAATTGGGAAGACAGTTTCAAGGGCATCATCGTAACAAAGGACATCCGAGAGGGGGAGACCAATCAAGTGCTATCCGAACAAGAGCTTCCAGACACAGGCCTGCTCCGAACCAAGAGAACTGACAGCAAGAACCTCAGAAGCCAGCTGTACTTCAAAATCACAATTTCCCCAGTGGGAACTTAAATTCCTAAGACCCCAAAGTTTTGAACTGAGCTACCAGGGAGGGGAAGGCAGGTGGCGACAGTACATGGTACCCCAAAGGTAGGAAACCTGATTAACGTTCCTGTGATTAAAACTGCTGTTTAGGTTCTAATAATGTTTAATCTGTGTTTAATTTAATAGTGTATTTAATTACTGTCTGCTAATTGTGTTCCTTTCACTGTTAATGCTTTTACCTGTACTTCTTGTATTATACTTACCATTTGTATTATAAATAAACGTAGAGATTCTTTTGCCCTGAAACATCTGTCTACTGCCTTTTCCATTTCACATTCCTAAGTCAGTCCAGTGTCAGAACCAGGGATCTGGGGGTGATTCAAACCAACAAAAACAGCAAATTATTGAGTGCAAACCAGAACCCTACAACTCATCCAGGCAAGTGGGGAGTATTCCATCCCACTCCTGACTTGTGCCTTGTAGATGGTGACAGGCTTTGGGGAGTCAGGAGGTGAGTTACTCACCGCAGTATTCCTAGCCTCTGGCCTGCTCTCGTAGCCACTGTGTTTATGTGATGAGTTCCGTTGAGTTTCTGGTCAATGATAACCCTGAGGATGATGTTGATACTGGCATATTCAGTAATGGCAACACCAGTGAATGTCAAGGGATGTTGTTTTAGATTATCTCTTATTGGAGATGGTCATAGCCTAGTATTTGTCTGGTGCTAATTTTGCTTGCAACTTGTTAGCCCAAGCCTGGATATTTTCTAGATCTTCTTGCATTTGAACCTTGAGGTTAATATATACCTGGAGCTTTGAGATTTGCCACCGCAGGGAGAGGGTACTCAACTCAATATTTCCAAAGCTGATATACCTAAGTTCATGAATACACCCTGAGAGTGCTGGTGGAGTTGGTATGTCACTCCCACATCAAAGAAAATGCTGTTGTTCTCAGTCTTTCAAATGTCACAGCAGCTCCTCTTTTGGGTTGGGGGTGGGTGGCAGTTGATGTTGGTGTAGTGGCAATTTCACTGGACTGGAAATTCAAAGGCACAGGTTAACGCTGTGGAAATGGGTTCAAATGACACCATGGTAACTGGTAGAATTTGATTTCAATGAATAAAACTTGGCATTGAAAACTGGTTTCTCAGTGGTGACTGTGGAACCATTTTTGGTTGTTATCAAAACTCATCTAGTTCACTCATACTCTTCAGGGAAGGAAACATAGAGCCCTCACCCAGCCCACATATAACTCCAGACCAACAGCCATATGGTTGATTTTTAACTGCCTTCTGAAATGACCTGGCAAGGCTCTCTGAGCAATTAAGGATGGGTATAAACCGTTCATCTTGCCGCAATGTTCAGGCTCCACGACGAAGCCCTAAAGAAACGAGACGGCGTTTCCCTAGGACAGTTACAATGAATGTTGTTTTAACCAGCAGGTTAGGGCACTCTTGATAATACAGTAGCGCCTCGACATAAGAACGACCCCGTTCACAAACAAATCGGTTTACGAACAGGATTGTACGTAAAACTTTGCTTCAACGAATGTACGAAATTCAAGGTACGAACGAAGGTGAACATTTTAAATGACAATGTGATGTCCCATTTTTGGAAAATTCTGCAACAAAGAAAAAATCAAGTCTCTCTGGATCGTTTTCTTGTGACATCACCAACCTCCAAGAGACAAAAAAAGAAAAGACTCCGGAAATATCCGAATAATGGGAAAAATTGATTCAGTTCCCGAACTTTTCGGTTCGCGAACTGGGTCCCGGAACGGATTAAGTTCGTGGGGCGCTACTGTATTACAATATGATGTGATCTATTGCGATGTCAGTATATTTATGCTGTAAATAAAGTATAACTTTGATGCGTATACTCCTTGCATTATGTTTCAATTCCTTACAGTCTGTTTTTACGTTGATTTTAGGAAGTGTTTGATGTTTTTATGCATTTTTTTGAGGGATGATGATCTCCTGAAGCTTCACGTGGACAAGATCTACACTGGTTATGCGTATCTCTTTATTATCCGGAATATTTGACCAACCAGAAAGCCGCCTGCTCCCATAAGTGCCAGTTAATAAAATGTTTGTTGTACTACTCTTGGCCCTTTGGGATGTTCAGCAACTATGAAAGAGGTTAAATAAAATGTAGGTTACTTTTTGACAAACTGGTGGGGTCCCAGCTAATTTACATACTGGACGACACCTATAGGGGTTAGTTGAGGCCCTGCTTTAGGGCAGCATTGTGAATATTACACTCCATTCTGTTAGTGTGGACACAGGGGGTGTTAACACAACAAGCAGTGTCTCGCTGACAGTCCAGATGCCTTGTTAAACAATCGATTATCAATATTCACTAGGCAATAGGGGAATGCAGTTCACAGATATTCCCATGTTCCTGACTATTTAATACAGTCTGCCAGAGAGTTCAGCAAGGTTTTCAGACCATCCTCGTCAAATGAGGAACATTCCATTATAATCCACCAGATGGGAATCTAACTTGCAAATCTGGATATGTTTAATGCAAATACTCAAACAGTGACTGAAGTTGCTAATATTCCCAAAGAGAATTGGTTCATTTTATAAAACAAAGAACTGTGGATGCCAGAGATCTGAAACAGAATTAGAAATTGCTGGAGAAACTCAGCAGGTCTGGCAGCATCTGCGGGAAGAAAGCAGAGTTTTGACTCTTCATCTGAACGTCTGCATTTCTGCCGCTGTCAAAATAATGCCTGAATGAAGTTCAGGTCTACACTTTTGTAAGTGAAGGCTTTACTCAACATTTAGAAGACAAGATGAGAGAGATCACTGCTGGAACCTAACACACTCAGGCTCCAGTTCCCTGTGATCAGATGTTTCTATAACATAGCCATTTTTGCATGTTCACAGTAGCTATCCTGAGAGTAAAGTATACTAACGCTTTATTCTACATCCCTCCCCACCAAGTTCCTCCCATTAACATTTAAATATGAATGCTTAACTCTTTACTCCCACTTCCTTCTTTCATCCAAGTCTTTTTCCATAGAAATGTTAATCTCCAATGACATTCTCAACTCTCTTGGAGGATATCTAAGATGTATGTGCTTCCTTGTCTGAAGTGTAGACGCAAGGGTGTAATGGGATAGATGTTTCTCTTCAGGCCAGAACATTATGGGAACTCCATCAGAAAGTGGAAGCTCATCATCATCAGTGAGGAAAAAGACTTCATTCAAGGATTCACAGGGCGGTTCCTGAGTAACACTGCAGGCTGGATGGCAGTTTGGATAAATGGTCCATGTCTTACAAAATCTTTACTTGAAAAATCACTCTTGTTTGGCAGGTAATCTCTATCCTTCTTGAGGGTTTGCTTCTTCCTACAATTTTCTGCAAACTTAAAGGAAGATTCCTTTTCCCCCTTCAACCATGTCTTTTTAAATGTCAGAGTATCAATCATTAATTACAGGTGAAAGGTTTCTACCTCAGCTAATAGTTCACAGCAATTGTGGAGATCCAAACATTTCTGTGAAAGAGACTTTTTTCTCCATTAACGTATCTCTTTATGGTGTCAATTTTATGGCTCTTTGAAAGGGGATTTCTGGAATTCTACTGTAAGTTTTTTGTTTTCAGTCTCCAAGACTTGTTGCATAGTATGTCTGCTAAACTCTGGTCTTTTAGGTCAGCAGTCTCTTTCAGGTAGATGACTGCTACAATTCCTGGTTAAGATTAGATTTGATTAGATTAGATTACAGTGTAGAAACAGGCCCTTCGGCCCAACAAGTCCACACCGACCCGCCGAAGCGAAACCCACCCATACCCCTACATTTACCCCTTACCTAACACTAGGGGCAATTTAGCATGGCCAATTCACCTGACCCTGCACATCTTTTTGGACTGTGGGAGGAAACCGGAGCACCCGGAGGAAACCCACGCAACCACGGGGAGAATGTGCAAACTCCACACAGTCAGTCGCCTGAGGCGGGAATTGAACCCGGGTCTCTGGCGCTGTGAGGCAACAGTGCTAACCACTGTGCCACCGTGCCGCCCACTGATCTCTGATCGGTTAACTCTGATCTGTTCCAGCTCCTTATGATGCTTGACTTTCAGCTCTGTCAAGGCATTCTCTGTCTCTGTAGGGCGGTGGTCCAAACCTTCCCTTGGTTTGACAAGCAGTAGGAAATGTGTGAGGTGTTCCTAAGCTCCTGACTACTGTATGGACCTTAAACGTCCATTCTAAACAAAACTATGAGGGACATGGATAGCGTAAATAGGCAAAATCTTTTCTCTGGGGTCGGGGAGTCCAGAACTAGAAGGCATAGGTTTAGGGTGAGGGGGGAAAGATATAAAAGAGACCCAAGGGCAACTTTTTCACACAGAGGGTGGTACGGGTATGGAATGAGCTGCCAGAGGAAGTGGTGGAGGCTGGTACAATTGCAACATTTAAGAGGCATTTGGATGGGTATATGAATAGGAAGGGTTTGGAGGGATATGAGCCGGGTGCTGGCAGGTGGGACTAGATTGAGTTGGGATATCTGGTCGGCTTGGACGGGTTGGACCGAAGGGTCTGTTTTCCATGCTGTACATCTCTATGACTCTATGACTCTCTGAAAGCTCTCCCTCAGTTGAGTGAAAAAAGTGCCTCAAGTGAGCACCTGGAGTGTTGATGTACATTCATACATTTGTACATTCAAGCTGCTAGTTACACAATTCATTGATTTCTGAATATTGACAAATGGGCTTGATCCAGTCTAGACTCAAGCATATGTAGTTTTCCTTTATCAGTAGTCACTTGTCAAACTTCCTCTTGGTAGGCGCTTTCTCAGGTTTGAAGCTATTCTTGAAATGGGTGGGTTACTCTTCGGTAGATCGGTGTGGACTTGTTGGGCCTGTTTCTATACTGTAGAGAATCCAATCATGTTCACTGTGCATTGTAAAGGATTGCAATGATGTCCCGAATGATGTCATGCAACGTCTTCAACTTGCTTTAAGCTTCAATATTGATGAATCTGCTTTGGCATAATAAAGCCCTTCTTTGCATGATTAAGGATCTCTTTCTAACTCCCTAACCTGAGGTGTATCAGATGTTGTGGGAACTTTGGTAGCTGCAGCACTTGCTTTCATTGGTGTTTGATGATCGCTTTTATTCCTGTTTGCCTGTAGCCCAATCTTCTACACAGACTGGAATTTCTTATCTATCTGTGACTGGAGTTGCTGTTGCTATTGTTGCATCTCCCTGATAATAAATTAACAACTTTACCTCTTGTTACCTTCCTACAAAAGGAAGATTCCACAATAAAGTCTTCAAGGGCCATGCCAGAGAAAGCCAAGAACACAGGAAGGTCTAAGTCTGGCTCGACTAAACGAACAACATGATGGCAGGTTCTTTCACTGTGACTGCTTCCTGAAAGAGCAAATCAAGGTCTGGAAAGCCCTCTGGAGATAATCTTTTTTATCTTTGTCACTTTTCTTTCCTGTCATTTGTAGCTTTGTTGTAGAGAGAAATGAGGGAGCTGCACAAACTGTCTGCAGCCCCAGGGCGGAAAGACCTCTGATAATTAATAATTCCTGAGGCACTAACCCGGCTTCAGTCTCTCTGGAAGGCATCACGACATTTTCAAAGGCTTCTCTTAACATTTTCTTGAGGAGTGCTTTTTGATTTTCTGAGATTAGTTTTTGTTTTGAAGGGCTCCTTTTACACTCTCACTAGCTCCTTCATTAGCTGACACGATCATACAGAAACAATGAGTTGTATATACGTTTCACCCACATTTGGACACACATAGAAGTAAAGTTAGAAGATTTGTCTCAATATTCCCAATAATCACCATTGCTCCATTAAACTTAAAGCTACCATCCATCAGGAAAACATTAAGTTCCTAAATAATATAGTATTGAAATTGATAGAAGATATCAGAAATGTGTTATTAATCCTCCAGCTTCAGCATCCACTTATATACCATGGCAGCAGTGGTTATAGTTGTAGAGTCATACAGCACGGAAGCAGACCCTTCGGTCCAACCAGTCCATGCTGACCATAATTCCAAACTCCCAAACTGCCCAGCTGCCTGTGCTTGGCCTATATCCCTCCAAACATTTCTTATTCATAAACTTATCCAAGGGTCTTTTAAGCTCTGTAACTGTACGTGCATCATTCATCGCTTCTTCTGCAAGTTCATTCCACACTGAACCACTCTCTGTGTGAAAAAGTTGCCTCTCACATCTTTTTAACATCTTTCTTTTCTCTGCTTAAGAATATACCCCCAGACTTAAAATCCCTCACCCTAAGGAAAACACACTCGCCATTCACCTTATCTATACCCCTCATGATTTTATAAACTTCCATAAGGTCTCCCCTCAATCTCCCATACTCCAGTGAAAAAACATCCCAACCTCTCCGGCCTCTCCTTACAATTCCTGACAACATGCTGGTAAACCTTTTCCGAATCCCCCACCTCTCCAGCTTAATAATGTCATTTCTGTAACAAGGCGACCAGAACTGGACACAGTACTCCAGAAGAGGCCTCACCAATATCCTGTGTAATCTCAACATGATGTCCCAGCTCCCATACACAAAGGTCTGAGCAATGACGACACACGCGCTAAGCACCTTCTTAACCACTATCCCTACATGTGATGCAAACTTCAAAGAATTATGTGCCTGAACCCCTAGGTCTCTCTGTTGTACAAGATGTCCCAGGGCCCCACCATTAATTGTACGAGTCCTGCCCTTGTTTGTTTTACCAAAATCCAACACCTCATTAAACTCCATCTGCCATTCCTCAGCCCATTGACCCAATTGATCTTGATCTCTTTTGTAACTTTAGATATCCTTCTTCACTGTCTATCTTACACCAATTACGGTGTCATTCACAAACATACTAGCCACACATTCTATACACTCATCTAAATCATTTATATAAATGACGAATGAAAGCTACAAGAAGCATGACAGCAACTCGTCAAGTTTCTTTCAAATAAAACTCCCTAAATCATGACCTGTGTCACCTCTAAGGCTGAAGATCACCATCATTACCATGGTGCTCTCCAAGTCAGTTAGTCTTGGATGTCCATCACTGTTACTGCATTGTTGATGGAACACCCTAACTTCCTGCACTGTGGGAGTGCCTTCAATGCAGTCAAATAAAAGTTTGTTCATCTCCACCTCAAGAATAAGTAGGTAAAGGGTAATGAAGGGTATCCAGCAACAGCCACAAACAATGGTCAACAGGGAACTGGATCCTCTAATCCTGTTGTTAGAGGGTTAAACAATTATTAGAGACCTAACAATTATTAGAGACCCTGCAATGCAGACTAACCTCAATCCCCAACCAAACCTTCTGAAAGCCATTACCTTTGAAAAGAGATCAGGTTCCTTTAAGTTTCATATTCAGGTCTGAATGAGACTTGGCGCAGAAATCAGACAGACATTCCTACAATAGTGCACCGACAACACAGCTCACTGTTTTGTCAAAGCGAAAGATCTCACAGTTACATGTAGGAGAAATGGAAAACGCAGATTTCCCTTAAGGATGCTGAACATTAGTGATGCACAGGAAGTGTCTGAGGTCTCAGCCACAATTCAAAATAGAGTGGGGTCATAAGGACCCCTGCCAAGATCTTACCCACAAGAATTCCTCCTGTGCAACAGCTACTTCATTGATAAAATAATAAAGGGCCAATCAATGGTCATTTTCAGTATGTCAGAGCTGAAATGACTCCCTTTGACATTCAATAGCATAGTCATTATCATTTCCCGAGATCTATATTGACTATCCCTGTAAATGCCAACACTACAGAAACTGATAGCACTGTGGCAAGTATCTAGACTTTGCACTCTCTGACCGCTCTTCACCAATGTCATGGCACAGGCTGGGAGTGTGGAAGAATATCCTCCACTTGTCTAAAGTGGTGTAATTTCAGCAATACTAGATAAACCTAATACTCATCAAGTACCATTTAATCCATTTACTCAGCACATCATCCATTATCAGACTGTAGAATTTGGGCTCATTCAACTTGAAACAAAGGAAATTAGGGATGATATGAAAGAGAGCTGTGAGATTATAATACCCTTCACTAAGGTAGACAAAAGAAACGCGTTTCCTTTTCAAAGTCCAAGGAGAAGGGGTGTTGGCCAGAGATACAGGGAGGTGATAAATGTTTTTACATAACAGTGTCTCTGAGGGTGGTGAAAGAGACAATTATAGAGTCATAGAGTCCTACAGCATGGAGACAGGCTCTTAGGCACAAACCGGTCCATGCCAACCAAAATGTCCATCCACATTAACCCCATTTGCCTGCAGTTGGCCAATATCCTTCTCAAACTTTCCTATCCTATATCAACAATTTCAAAATTGAATGGCCACTTAAGAGAAATAATTTGATAAGGGTTAGAGCAGGTAGAATGAGACTAACTGAACTATCCACAGAGAACCAACATGCACTTGATGAGCCAAATGGCCTCCTTCTATATTTTACGGCCCAATCTTAAAGATTCAATCCCTTCCCAACCCAGTGCATGATGGCAGCAATGAGTACTCTCTACAGGATTCGCTGTGGTTATTTGATTTGATTTGATTTGAGTTCACAAGGAGTCGCTACACTCCAGGGCCATCTTGTCTTATGTGACTTGTCAAGGTTTCTTCAACAGAACTTTCCACAATGAGAAGGGCAACTACCTGGGAAGACATGGACAGTAGCTGCATGAAAACACCATCATCTGCAAGTGTCTATCCAAGCAACTTTAATTTGGACAAATATCATTTTCCTCCATCATTTGCACTGCATGGAAATTCTTTATTGATTATGTTTTATTGAGATATATCTTGAAATATAAGCCATAAGCCATAATTTAACCTAAAGCAGTGTTTTGTAGAGGAATAAGACTGTGGTGTTTGCTGGGTCTGTAGATTGAAAGAAGCAAGAATGGCCTTTAGTAGAGTGATTTGCTCTTCTTGTCAGATGTGGGAGTTTAGGGAGAGTTTACAGGTTACTGAGGATTATATCTGCAATAAATGCCGTTGGTTGTGAATCCTATCAGATCGAATGGATCGGTTGGAACTACAGTTAGAGGCAATGAGGAATTTGCAAGAGTAAGGGGATGTGACGGATGGCAGTTACAGGAAGTGGGAAAAGTTGCAGATGCAATCACATAGATGGGTTAACCGCAGGAAGGGTAAGAGAGATAGGCAGTTAGTGCAGGAGACTTCTGTGGCTATCCCTATTTCAAACAAGTATGCTGTTTTGGAAAATGTAGGGGGTGATGGATTCTCAGTGGAATGTGGCACAAACAGCCAAGTTTCTGGTATTGAGACTGGCTCTAATGCAACGAGGGGTACGTCAGCTTCCAAGAGATCAATTGTGTCAGGGGACTCTCTAGTCCAAGGTACAGACAGACGTTTCTGTGGCCAGCAGTGAAAACGCAGAATGGTGTGTTGCTTCCCTGGTGCCAGGATCATGGATGTCTCAGAGAGGGTGCAGAATGTTCTCACGGGGGAGAGGGGCCAGCAGGAGGTCATTGTCCACATTGGA
>NC_057739.1:6754771-6804442 GCF_004010195.1 Chiloscyllium plagiosum
AACAAAGAGACCTTGGAGTGCAGGTTCATAACTCCTTGAAAGTGGAGTCACAGTTAGATAGGATAGTGAAGAAGGCGTTTGGTATGCTTTTCTTTATTGGTCAGAGTATTGAGTACAGGACTTGGGAGGTCATGTTGCGGCTGTACAGGACATTGGTTAGGCCACTGTTGGAATATTGTGTGCAATTCTGGTCTCTTTCATATCAGAAAGATGTTGTGAAACTTGAAAGGGTTCAAAAAAGCTTTACAAGGATGTTGCCAGGGTTGGAGGATTTGAGCTACAGGGTGCTGCTATTTTCCCCGGAGCGTCGGAGTCTGAGTGGTGACTTTATAGAGGTTTATGTAATCATTAGAGGCATGGATAGGATAAATAGACAAAGTCTTTTCCCTAGGGTGGGGGATCCAGAACTAGAGGGCATAGGTTTAGGGTGAGAGGGGAAAGATATAAAAGAGACCTAAGGGGCAACTGTTTTACACAGAGGGTAGTACTTGTATGGAATGAACTGCCAGAGGATGTGGTGGAGGCTGGTACAATTGCAACATTTATAAGGCATCTGGATAGGTATATGAATAGGAAGGGTTTGGAGGGATATGGGCTGGGTGCTGGCAGATGGGATTAGATTGGGTTGGGATATCTGGTCAAGTTGGACCGAAGGGTCTGTTTCCGTGCTGTACATCTCTATGACTCTCTGACTCTACTCCCAACAACAATAGGAGTACCTTCAGCATTGAATGCAGTCACTCAAATGAAACTCCTATCACCACCATCTCGCATCTCAAGGGAAACTCAGAAGGATAACAAAGCTGGTGTTTCTAGTGATGCTTACACCTTCAGAAATAAAAGGCAGCGATGATCAGGATCCTCCAAGCCTGTGGCAATTACTAAAGACCCTGCAGTACAGATTAACCCCAACCAAACTTCTGAAAGCCTCTCCCTTTCAAAGGGATCGGTTCCTTTAAGATTCATATTCAATTCTGACTGAGACTTGGCGCAGAAATCAGCCAGACATTCCTGCATTAGTGCACCGACAACGCAGCTCGCTGTTTTCTTAAAGTGAAAGATCTCGCAGGTGAGTGTGGATGACATGGAAAATGCAGGGTTTCCCTGGAAGAAAACTGAAAGATTAGTGATTCACAGGAAGTGTCGGAACTCTTAGCTACAATTCAGACACGAGTGGCTCCAAAAAGACCCATGTCAAGGTCCTTCCCACAGACTCAGCTGCTGAACAGAAAGCCTAATTTATGAAATAGCAATAAAGGGTCAGTTTTCCAACATCAATATCTAGGTCTCACCATTGACAAGAATCTGAGCCAGGCCAGCCACACACATGATGAACAGGTCAGAGGCTGAGTATTCTGCAGGGAGTGATGCACCTCCATGGTTCTGAAAGTATCCCCACCACCTGCTGGTCAGGAGTGTGATGGAATACACTGGCCTGGAGAAGTGCAGTTGTAACTCCACTCAATGAGGTCAGCACCATCCTGACCTGAAGCTGCCCACTGCATCCATCACCAACTTTTCCACCCCCTGAGCAAACCTAATTCTCACCACGCCCTCTCTGTCTGGGTCCTATATGAAGCTATTTCCTCTGTAGGCTTCTCCATCGCTATATCTCTCTTTCTTCCTTCATGATGTGGAGGAGCCGGTGGTGGACACAACTAAAAATCACACAACAGGAGATTCAAGATGGTGGCAGTCTGAAAAGCCTGCTGTGTTGGTCTCTGTGCCATATCCCAGGCAAGGTGGGTTCCTACTCTACCTCTCCCCCCATCATAAGCCACCCCTGAGGAAAATGTTTCATTATAAAGCAAGCAGACCACCTAGAAACTTTTAAATTTGGATTTGGAGGTTCTGGAGTCGAAATGAAGACGACTAAAGGAAGAGGAGCTAAGGGAGTGCAGCAGGCAGAGCACTCCCCTACTGTGTCAGGCACACCCATAGCTGCTACTTCAACTCACGTGGTGGCGCCTTTAAGCTCAGTGGAGCAACAGCACCTATTCACAGAGTTTGCAAAACTCCGTGAAAAAATCGAAACAGCACTGGAACTGATTACTGCCATGCTGACAAAGCATGAGGAGGAGATTCGGGCATTGGATCGATGCATGGAAGCTGTCGAGCAAAGGACCACGGCATTGGAGAACTCCGAGGGGTTGATCCGAACCTTGGAAGGCCAGGTTCGAAAGTTGAGGTCGGAGAAAAACTGACGTGTTGTGTGCCTTGCGAAGCATTGGGGAGGGTGAAAACCTGGCCAAGTTCCTGGAGAAGTGGCTCAAGAGTTACTAAGGCTGGAGATGAGTCAGGCCGGGTGAGTGTGGAACAGGCCCACCCGATTGTGATGTGCAGGTTTGGGTCAGGTCAGCGCCCCATCCTAGTCCTAGTCCTAGTCCTAGTGCAACTCCAGCAGAGGAACCTCGATTATCCGAATGAGATGGGAGGGCACTATTTCGTTCGGATAATTGATTATTTGGATAACTGATTCAATACCTCTCCTCGGGGCTCAGAGTTTTCTGAAGTTTCCTTTTTCCTCGCTCTGTCTGCCTTGCTCCCTCTCTCTGTCTCAGGGTTTGTTTCTGAGCAGACACACACTTGTGTGTAAGGGACCTGCGGCATTGCTGAACACTCCCATCCCCCAGTTCAATGGGATTGACACAGCAAGCACTTGCTAAGTCTGCTCCCTGTTCAGGAGACGAGGCAACAGCACACCATGCGTGAGCCCCACCCCTCCATGTGCCCACCATCCCCGCCCCTGCTGCCCTCTCCACCCCCACAACCCATCCAGCCACACTCCCTGTCAGCCCCCACCCACCATCCGCACCCCCCCCAATCCACCCAACCAAACCCATCCAACCAGTGAGTCTTCTAATGGCATGTGCACACACACAGACACACACACACAGACACACACGCACATGCAGACACACGCACACGCAGACACACACTCACACACACACACACATACACACTCACACGACACACACTATCACACACACACACACCTACACACACAGACACTCATGCAGACACACTCTCACACACATACACAGACACGCACGCACAACTTTTTACTGCAACTTTTTTACAGGTTCCACCGTTTCCCTGTACGGGACAATGTTGGTCAGATTATCTGGGGAAGGAGGGTTTAGGATACACCCCTGTGTAGAACTCCAGGGAAAGTGTTGGGGGGGAGAGAGAGAGAGGACGGGAGGTCAGTCATTTGCAGACAGTGCCTGGGCTCCCATCGATATCTAGGACTGTTCTCAACAGCATTTCAGTAAGCTGAACTAATTTTTAGTAATTGTAAACAAAAGACGCGATCAGTGTTGGAAACGCCTCTTTAACGTAATGACTCTATCGGGACCTTGAGATCTCCTTCGGATAATCCAATTTTCGGATAATTGATATTCAGATCATCGAGGTTCCTCTGTACAGAGAAGCAATTAATAATAGAAACACCCAGAAGACTGGGAAGAGATCCACAGGCTCTGGTATATTAAGTTTCAAGAACAATGTTTTTTTCAATACTTTTCTGGGGCCATAATTAGGAAGAGGAAGACTTTTGATGATGTTAAGAAAACATTAAGAGATTAAATATTCAATATTCTCTGAGGTACCCTAAAGTATTACATTTTAAATCTGGGGGATCTGTCTATAACTTTGACTGGCGGAAAAAGCAAAAGAATTTGTGAACTCGTTGAAATAATGAACTTGGACTGAGGGAGATAGAGGAAAAGATGCATGTGGACAATGGCATAATTTTTAAAATCTTCTCTTCCTTTGTTCCTTTCCCTTTCATGGTCTCGGATCCTATCGGCTTGGTATTGCTTTGGTGTAAAATCTGGTTTGTTTTATATTATATCCATTTGGTAGTTATTTGTTACTTTACTGTTCTATTTTTTGGGTGAGGGGTGGTTACTTCTTTGGTGTAAGGATGTGTGGGGTTGAGATGTGGAGGGAGAGGGGAGGGCATCCATTGATAATTTGCAGGAGTGTAAATAACGTGTTTTTTTCCCATTGCCTGGGTTTGGGGCACGGCCCTAACTGGAAGGTGCCAGGATGGCTGTAAGGTTGGGAGTAAATGTCCTCCATGGATGAGGGGGAAATCTCTGGAAATTTGTGGGTTTTGTGTTTATTTGTTCAAGTTAGGAGCAGAGGTTAGTTTCTTAGTTTTAGTAGTTTTAGTAGCGTTTGTAAGAATAGTTTTCAGTTTTGATAAAGTCTACATTTTTTTCCACTCGCCGCACATTGAATGGGCTTCTTCCTCTCGGGGACTGCAGGCTGTAGTGTGCAGTCTTGGCTAGCAACATGTTCAGGTGGTGCACCTGGTATATAAAGGGGAGTCATTCCCTGATTAAAAGGAAAAAGGTGCTCTTAAATCTTAAGAAGGAAAGGGTTGACATCGTTCTGTTGCAAGAGACACATTTAACTGATAGGGAACATCTGAAGTTACAGCAGGGGGGATATGATAGGGTATTCTTCTCCTCCTTCAACTCCAAAAGCAGAGGAGTGGCCATACTGTTATGAAGGAACCTCCCATTTCAGGTGATAGAGCAAACCAAGGATGAGTATGGAACGTTCATCATTCTTAAGGTTCTGCTACATGGAGAAGAGTATGGCATTCTGGACGTTTGCTGTCCCCCAATGCATTCTCTCAAATTTTTAGTTGACACGGTCTCTAAATTAATGGCTCTTGACGTGCACCGTATGATTATAGGAGGAGATTTTAATTGTCTCATGGACCCTGGGGTAGACAGGATGCTAAGGGGTCTGTTGGGTACACCTCTGCCATCTAGACAGTTAGTAGACTTGTGTGAGGAGTTAGGACTAGTGGATGTGTGGAGGTGTCTCCATCCTAATGGGAGGGATTTTACCTTTGACTCCAACCCACACAAGTGCCACACAAGAATTAATACGCTCTTTGTTCCGTTAGTTTGTTTGGACTTGTTGTTGGCTTGCAGGATTGGGAACATAACCTTTTCGGACCACGTGGCAGTGTCCCTGGATGTTAAGACCAAGGGTAGTGGAACAGACACACGGCCCTGGCGCATGGATCCGTTTCTGTTGAGGGATGGCAATTTAGTGCAGTATGTTACAAGGGAGTTCAGGGCTTTTTGGGACATCAATTGGGGTACAGCCAGTAATCCATTGGTGCTTTGGGAGACCACCAAGGTGTTTTTAAGGGGTCTGATTACTTCATACTCAACAACAAGAAAGACTCAGAGAGGAGAGCAGCAGCAGATGCTTGAGGCCCGGCTGAAGGCAACCAAGTCGGCAAATTATACCAAACCACCTGTGGGTAAGTTATAGTGTGTCTCGGCTCTCTGGGCTGCTCTGGATCAGTGCTCACACAAGCGGCGAAGAGAGGGGTGTCCTTTGCAAAGTAAAGGCTGTTTGAATATGGAGAATAAGCCATGAGTAGATACCTGGTTAATCTGGCTTGGAAGAAAAATGCTTGTGTCTATGAGGGAGAAAACTGGCAACATTATTCGCGAGCTGAAAAAGATTAATGCCAGATTTCAGGAATTCTGTGCAGAGTTATACTGGTCAGAGGGCTGTGGGGATGGAATAGCAAGATTGGAATCCTTTTTTTGAAAACCTGGACCTTTCCGGTATAAATGCAGATCAGGCCTTCCTTTTAAATGCACCTCTGACAATACAGGAGGTGCAAGAGACAATAAGACAGCTCCTAGGTGGCAAGGCACCCAGTCCTGACAGGTTCCTAAGTGAGTTTTACAAGGAGTTTTTACACGTTACCTGAACTACGCCTGGAGATATATAGTCATTCGTATAGCCAGGACTGCCTTCCGCCCTCCTCAGGGAGGCCAATATCTCCCTTATTTTGAAGAAAGGGAAAGGGAAAGACCTCAAGGATTGCGCATTGTACAGACCCATCTCATTGTTGAATGTAGATTTCAAAATTTTATCAAAGGCACTGGCTCTGAGGTTGGAAATAGTGTTGCCTGTCATCATAAAAGAGGACCAGACGGGTTTTATTGAGGGCTGCAGCTCTTCGAATAATATTAGGAGGGTACTGAACACAGTGCACATATGTCAGCACAGATCGATTCTGGGCTTGGCAGTCGCCCTAGATGCAGAAAAGGCTTTTGATCGGGTGGAATGGTTGTATCACTTTGACGTTCTAGATCGCTTTGGTCTGGGGGGGGTCTTCGCCAGGTGGGTGGCAGTGTTATATAGAGACCCCCAAGACGGTGGTTATCACAAATGGTGTCAAATTGAGCAATGTTAGTGTGGGGAGAGGCAGCCGAGAGGGGTGGCCTCTCTCGCCACTGCTATTTACCCTGGCCGCCAGGTGGGTGGCAGTGTTATATAGAGACCCCAAGACGGTGGTTATCACATATGGTGTCAAATTGAGCAATGTTAGTGTGGGGAGAGGCAGCCGAGAGGGGTGGCCTCTCTCGCCACTGCTATTTACCCTGGCAATTGAGCTGTTGGCGCAGAACACTCAAAAGGAAATAGTGGCACCAAAGGTGGGAATTGAGGAACATAAAATTACTTTTTATGCGGATGATGTTCTTCTTTTACTGGTTAACCCAGAAAAATCCATACACCTGCCAATACAAAAAATTTAATTATTCGGTAGGTTTTCAGGATACAGGATAAATTTTGCAAAGTCAGAAGTCATGCCCGTGGGGAGATTGGTGGAAATACTGAAGCTGGAGGACAGAATGCAGTTTCCTTTTTGGTGGTCACAGGAAGGTTTTCTCTATCTGGCAATTTTTATTACCCCTACTTTCCGTCAGCTGTACAGAGCTAACTTTGTACAATCGTTTGAGAGAACAAACCAGGAGTTGCAGAGGTGGGAGGGGCTACCCATATCATGGTTAGGCCGCATAGCCTTGATTAAAATGAATGTTCTTCCTCGGTTATTAAATCCTATGAGGATGCTCCCGTCGTTGTTACTCAGACATGTGCTGCAGAGATTTAACACACCTGGGGGTTGGGATGGACCTCCCAGATCTGAAGAGATACCAAGTAGGTGCCCTGCTGTCATGTGTGGGTGACTGGGTGCGTAAGGACTAGATGTCGATTTGGCTTGATGTTGAGGTCTCGCAGGCAAGATGTCCCCTCATCAACTTACTGCTTGTGGACAAGCTGAGATCCGTGGCTGAGCACTGTGAGAGCCCAATTATCATGAACACGGTGAAAGCATGGAGGATAATGCGGCAGGGTGATGGCAATTTGTTTAAGACTTCGCCGTTCACCCCATTAGTTGGAGCCCCAGGATTTAGACCGGGGTCAACGGACTCCGGCTTTAGAACATGGGAGGGTAAGGGAATCTGCTGTTTGGGAGATTTATTCGAGGGAGAGGTCTTGATATCCTTCAACCAACTCAGTTAGAAATACAGGATTCCTAATAGGGACCTTTTCCAATACTTCCAGGCTAGGGATTACATACAGAAGAAGACCATGCTATTGGCTCAGCCCTACAAGTTGGATATAGAGAGAAGACTGCTCCGATGAGGGAGCGTTCTCTCGGTTAGTACCATATACCATCTGCAGAGAGGGAGCGCCTTGGGGGATATGGAGAGACTCCATGGGATCTGGAATCAGGAATTAGGGGAAGGAATCTCATCGGAAACATGGGAGGATATATGGGGGAATGTAAAGAAAATTTCAAGATGCAATAAAACACAAGCAATGCAATTGAAGATCCTTATGGCACCAGAGAGGTTAGCATAGTGAAAGAAAGGACCTTCTCCAAAATGCCCCAAATATAAAATTAGCATAGGCACCCTCACACATTACTCTTGGTAACAAGATTCACGGATACTGGGGTGCCATAGTGAGTGAGCTGGAGAAGATCCTGGGAATTGAAGTTAAGGCAGATCCAGTATCCCTTCTTTTGGGATTATCGACTCGGCCCTCGCGGGGTGAGCACAGGAAGAGGTTATTTAACATTCTTACACACTGTGCGAGGAAGAATATTCTAATGATTTGGATATCAGAAAAACCTCCAGGTCTTGAGGGGGTGGCGCAGACTTGTGATGGAGCATGTCCCCCAAGATTATCTGACAACTATGGTGCACCATGGAACAGAGAAATTTTATAAGACATGGTGACCATTTCTAAATTACAAGCGGTATACATTAGAGCTTTAATTTAATACTATTTCAATTACTTTGAGTTCATTTTAACTTATGTTAAGTTAAGTAAATATGAGATGATGAAATCCTGAAGAGTAATAGGTAGTTTATTGTTAACATTACTGTAATTTAATAATATAATAAAGAAAAGTATTAGTGTAACTTTTCTGTATTTTTGTTCTTTTATAGCTTTTTGTTTTCTTTTTTGTAAAAGAGTAAAAATGTTTCAATAAATATATGTGTAAAAAGAAGGAGCAGCGTTTCGAAAGCCTCCAAATAAACCTGTTGGATTATAACCTGGTGTTGTATGACTTTTTTAACTTTCTTCCTTTATAAACTCCATAAGATAGAGCCCTTTGACCAAGCAAGCATGTCTTGCATTGGTATAGTGCCTTTCATCACCACTGGACATCCCAAGGTGCTTACAGCCAATAAAGCACTTTTGAAATGTCGCCGTTGTTGAAATACAAGAAACATAGTATCCAATGAATGTACAGCTAGCTACCACAAGCAACAATGTGATCACAATCTAATCATCAGTTTTTCTGATGTTGGTGAGGTAATAGAATTTGGCCAGCGTACGGAGAAGAATCTCTTGTGCTCATCTGCAAATTGCGCAATCAGATCTCATACGTGGACCTACGAGGTGGACAGGACCCCAGATTAGTATCTAACACCTCTAACAGTGCAGCACTCCTTCAGTACTGCACTGGACCATCAACATGAAGTTTGTACACAGCTTCTGGGAATTGAACCCAGACTCAGAAGCAAGAGAGGTAGCAACTGAGCCATAGCTGACATTTCTATCCTAACATCTCAGAGGAATTGGACTAGGCCATTCAGCCCCTCCAGCCTGTCCCACCATTCAATGAGATCATGGCCGATCCGTGGCCTAACTCCGTTTAGCTGCCTTTGGCTCACATCCCTGAATACCTTTGCTTAACAAAATTGATCTATCTCAGATTTAACATTAACAACTGATCCAGCATCCACTGCCATTTGTGGAAGAGAGTTCCAAACATCTCTCACCCTTTGTGTGTACAAGTGCTTCTTAACATCTCTCCTGAATGGTCTGCCCCTAATTCTCAGACTGTGCTCCCTCGTTCCAGGATCCCCAATCAATGAAAACATTTTAACTACCCTGCCTTTTCCTGTTAATATCTTGAAGATTTAGATCAGATCACTCCTTAACCTTCCAAATTCTAGAGATAACAGGTCTAATTTGTACAATCTCTCCTCATAATAACCCTGAAGTCCAGCTATCATTATTGTAAGGTAAAAACAATGACTGCAGATGCTGGAAACCAGATTTTGGATTAGTGGTGCTGGAAGAGCACAGCAGTTCACGCAGCATCCGAGGAGCAACAAAATCGATGTTTCGAACAAAACCCCTTCATCAGGGCTTCACCAAGCTTATCATTATTGTAAACCTATGTTGTATTCCTTCCAAGACCATTATATCCTTCCCAAGGTGTGGTGCCCTGATCTACTCACAGAACTCCGAGGGTCTAACCAGGGACTTGTATAACTGCAGAATAACTTTTGCATCCTTGTACTCTAGTCCTCTCGATATAAAACCTAGCATTCCATTAGCTTTCTTGATTATTTTCTGCACCCATTCGTGACACTTTAAAGATGTATGCAGATGAACCCCCAAGTCCTGTTCAACATCCACTGTATTTAACTTCATTCCATCTAAAAAGTACCCTGATCCAAAATGGATCACCTCACACTTGCTTACATTAAAGTCCAACTGCCACAGTTTTGCCTATTTACTTAGTCTATCAATATCCCTTTGTAATTTTATGCTATCAGCAGCTCTGTTTACAATGCTGCCTAACTTTGTGTCATCAGCAAAGTTAGATGTATGACTCTGTATGCCATTATCCAATTAGTTAATAAATAATATAAATAAGTGAGGCCCTAATATAGATCATTGTGGGAAACAATTGGTCACATCCCATCACACACCTGTTGTCCCTACTTTCTATCACCTACAACTCAACCTATTTCCTAGCCATGTCAATTCCATGCGCTTCTATCTTAGTTAACAGTGTTAATGTGGGACTTTATCAAATGCCTTCTGAAAGTCCTTATAAACAACATTCCCCTGTCCACCAGCTTAGTCACCTCTTCAAAATATTTAATCAGTTTAGTCAGGCATGACCTACCCATCATGAATCCATGCTGGCCTCCCTAATAAAATGAAAATTTTCAAGGTGTTCAGTTACCCCATCCTTGATTATAGACTCTGACTATTTCCCCACTGTGGATGTGAGGCTAACTGTCTGTAATTCCCTGGATTTCCTCTTTCATCCTTCTTAAAAGGCAGTGCAATTTTCCAATCCAGAGGGATGACTCTTGTCTCTTGGAAACGCTGAAAGGTTACAGCAATGATGTGCCTTTCTTTAACGCTCTTGAATATAAACCATCAGGTACCGGGATTTGTCACTCTTTACTTCCATTAATTTCCTCATTACTGATATTTTACTCAGATTAATTTTATTCAGTCCCTCTTTTCAATTCAAGTAATAATTTCTTCGCAACTTCTGGCAAGTTATCCTCCTTTTCTGCTATAAATACAGAGGCAAAGTCATGATTCAACATGTCTGCCATTTTCCCATATTTATTGACAATATCTCCACTTCCAGTCTTTATTGGGCCCACATTGCTCCTGACCACCTGCTTTCCTTCCATGTAACTATAACATTTCTTCTTATTCGTTTTGATGTCACTGGCATCTTCCTTCCATAATCCCTTCGAGCAGTCCTTATAAACTACTTTATGGCCCTTTGCTGGTCTTTGTTTCTGTCACCTTCAGCAGGATCTGTGCTGGTTTTTGCATTTTTATGAGCCCTTTCTTTTAGTTTCACGCAGTCCCCTTATCTCCTTAATTGTCCATGGCTTTTTTTGTGTGTGCTGTGGAGCTTTTCCCTCACAGGATTATAAACCGGCTTTGTTTCGTGTTAAATGTTTCTTCAAGTATCCCCCACTGTTCTTCAGTTGTTTTGCCCATGAACAGATTTTCCCAGTTTTCTGTGATGCTCTCTGTCTCATCTTGTTAAAGTAAGCCTTACCTTAATACAAAATTCTCGTCGCTGATTCATGCTTTTTGCTTTCAAATGTTACATTGAATTCAATCATGTTATGATCACTATTTGATAAATGTTCACACACAATTAGATTACTAATTAAATCATTAATCATTAATAAATCCCCTGGCCGATTCCAGGACATACTGCTGTAGAAAACGATCCCAAACACACTCCAGAAATTCACCATCTTTCTGACAAGTGCTTGTCTGCCTCTCCCAATCTATGTTAAAGTTAAAATCCCTGACCAATTCAATGCTGGCATTTCTGCACATTTGCTTAATTTTGATATCTACACAATCTAGCACATCACAGCTGCTACCAGGTGTCTGTACACAACACTAGTTACTGTTTTACATCCTTTAGTGTTCCTCAGTTCTACCTGTACAGTCTCCCCGATTCCTTTTCCTTCAGAATATCCTCCCTCAACATTGAAGTAATTTTCTCTCTAATCACTGAAGCTGCTCTACCTCCCGTATAATTTTCCCTGTCCTCCCTGTAAGCCTTATAACCTGGTAGATTTAGTTCTCAATCCCGATCATCCTGCAGCCATGTCTCTGCACTGGCTACTATATCATAATCTCCAATTTGAATTTGTGCCTGCAGCTCATTTAATTTATTCCTTATGCTCTGAGCTTTCATACACAAAACCCTTATTTGGGCCACACACTGTAACCTGTCCCTTAGCTCTCATTTATTCACCTATTTATTATTTCTGTCTTTCGGTTTAATCAATATACTTAGAGAGTCAGAGTCATACAACATGAAACACAGACCCTTCAGTCCAACATATTTGTGCTGACTAGACTTCTTAACATGACTTAGTTCTATTTGTCTGCATTTGACCCATATCTCTCTGAACCCTCCCTCTTCATATACTCATCCAGATTCCTTTTAAAAGTTGTAATTGTACGAACCTCCACCACTTCCTCTGGCAGCTCATTCCATACACGTACCACCCTCTGTGTGAAAAAGTTACCCCTCAGTTCCTTTTTAAATCTTTCCCCTTCCACTTTAAACCTATGCCCTCTAGTTTGGGACTCTCCCAAATTGGAAAAAGGTTTTGGCTGTTCTCCCTATCCATGCCCCTCATGATTGTACAATTATAGTCATGAAACACTTGCGCCACCCTTAGGTTAGTGAAAAAGTCAGAAAAGATTTACAATGATGTTGTCGGGATTGAAGAGTTTGCGTTATATGGAGAGATTGGAAAGGCTGGGACATTTTTCACTGGAGTGTAGGAGGTTGAGAGGCGATCTATGAGAGATTTATAAAATCATGAGGAGTATGTTTATGGCTAATAGCAGGTGTCTTTTCCCTAGGGTGGGGTATTTCAAGACAAGTGGGCATATTTTTAAGTTGAGAGGAGAATGATTTAAAAAGGATATGAGGGACAACTGCTTTTACACAGAGAGTGGTTCGTGTGTGGAATGAGCTTTCAGAGGATGTGGTGGATCGGATTACAGTTACAACTTTTAAAAGACATTTAGATAAGTACATGAGTAAGAAATGTTTGAAGGATATGGGCCAGGAGCAGGCAGGTGGGACTAGTTTAGTTTGGGATTATAGTCAGCATAGACTGGTTGGACCGAAGGGTCTGCTGTTATGCTGTATGGCTCTATGCTTTGCTGATTCCCTAAAGTCACCCTGCAACCTCCAATGCTGCAGGGAAAATAGCCCCAGACCATTCAGTCTCGCCCTACAGCTCAAACCCTGCAATCCCGGCTACATGCCTTTTAAATCGTTTCTGCACCTTCTCAACTTTAAAAACATCCTTCCTATAAAGGGTGCCAGAATTGCATGCAGTATTCTAAAAGTGGCCTCGCCGATGTCCCATAATATACAATATGACGTAGCAATTCCCATACTCAATGGTCTGACCAATGAAGGCAAGCATTCCTAGCGCTTTCTTCACCATCCTGCCCACCTACAACTCTAAGTTCAAGGTACTATGCACCTACACAACACTCCCCAGGGTTCTTCCATTAAGTGTATATATCCTAACCTGGTTTGCCTTTATCAAAATGGAAGACCTCACATTTATCTAAGTTAAACTCTACCTGCCAGTCCTTGGCCCATTGGTCCATCTGACCACAATCCTGTTGTACTCTGAAGTAACCTGCTTCGCTGTCCACTGCACCAACAATACTGGTGTCATCTGCAAACTTTCCAACCATAGAAAGCGGGCCATGCCACCACTGCTTCATCCAGAGGCTCACTGATGATGTTACCTAGTATGGTGATGAAACGTCTGAAAACGAACCTTGCAGCTCAGTGAGCAAACATATATCCAATACCTCCTATATTCATATCAAAATCATTTATATAAATGACAAAAAGCATGTGGAACCTGTTTTTGTGGAAGCAAGTGTGGAACTTTGACGAATGCTTTACTGAAGTCCATATAAACAAACTCTACCACTCTGCCTTCATCAGTCTTCTTAGTCTCCTATTCAGAAACCTCAATCAAGTTAGTGAGACATGATTTCCCACACTCAAAGCCATGTTGAATATCCCTAATCAGTCCTTGCCTTTCCAAATGCATGGAAATCCTGTCACTCAGAATCCCCTGTAAAAACACACCCACCATTGATGTCAAGGTCACCGGTCTATACTTCCTTACAGACTTCCTTAAACAATGGCACAACCTTAGTCAACCTCCAGTCACCTCACCGTGGCTATCGATGATACAAATATCTCAGCAAGGGACCAAACTATCTCTTCCCTACAATCCCACAAATTCTAGGAATCACCTGATCGGGTCCTGGGAACTTATCCACCTTTATACATTTTAAAATCTCCAGCACCTGCTCCTCTGTAATATGAACCCTTTTCGAGACATCACTATTTATTTCCCCAAGTTCCCTAGTTTCCATGTCCTTCTCCACAGTAAATACTGACGCAAATACGTGTTCAGTATCTCATCCATCTCCTGTGGTTTCACTCATAGATGGCCACGTAGATCTTTAAGGGGCTCTATTCTCTCCTGAGTTACTCTTTTGCTCCTTAATGTACTTATAGAATCTCCTTAACTCTAATCCCTGTCTATTCATGCATTTATCAAGGTGCCTCTTATTTATTGCAAATGTATCTGAATCTACTATTCCCTCTGGCAGCACATTCCAGGCATTTATCACCCTCTGTGTAAAAAACCTGCCTGTCACATCTCCTTTAAACCTACCCACTTTTACCTTAAACCTATGTCCCCTGGTAATTGACATTTCCACCCTGGGAAAAAGGCTCCATCCATTCCGTCCATACCTCTCATAATTTTGTAACTTTGATCCAGTTGCCCCTCATCTTTCGACAGTCGAGTGAAAACAAACCAAGCTTGTCCAATCTCTCCTCACAGCTAATTGCCTCCAAACCAGGCAACATCCTGGTAAACCTTTTCTGTACCCACATCAGAGCTTTCACGTCCTTCTGGTAGTGTGGTGACCAAAACTGTACACAATATTCCAAGTGCGGCCTAGCTAAGGTTCTCTACAGCCGCAGAGTGTCATACAGTTCATATAAAGTTCCTCTCCATGATCAAGTGCAGGGGTCTGGCCACAGGCATGCTTGCAACATTTCCCACCTTGGGCCGGGGTGTGGTGGGGAACTAGTTTCGGATGATTCATGCCTCAATGCTGGGTATATTTGACTGGGGAGAGGGCATTGCTGCGAGGTGATGTTTCTTACCACCAGATTTGGCAGTTCTTGCAAAGGCACCACCGACGGTATATCTCCAGTGGTTTGCGGTGCCTGGCATAGGCGGGAGCACATGAGAGTACTTTACCACACAGACCACAACCGTACAAAGAAATTTGCTAGCACGTTTTCAAGGGTGGGTTGTCAATAACGCTGTACTTTTCTTTTAATGCTCACATTCCACAACTGAGTTTAGAAACACAGGGTGACCGAATCACGTAACCTTATGAAACTTACTTCAGACCCTGCAATGCATAGTAACCACCCAAGACAGCGTCTTCCCTTCCAAATTCAATCAGGGACTCTTTGAAAAGCCTCCCACGTTCAATTCTGAACAAGACTTGGCGCAGATGTCAGACAGGCATTCCCGTGGCTGTGCGCTGAGAATACAGCCCGCTGTTCTGTCAATGTGAAAGATGGTGAGGGCAGGAGAAATGGGAAGTGCAGAGTTCCACTGCGGACACTGACGTCCTGATGACTGATTCAGGACAAGCGTCTGAGTCGCAAATCAGACATGAGGAGGGGTCGCGGGAAGCTGTGCCAAGTTCTGCTCAGTGACGCCTCTGCTTAACAGCAGGATTCATTCATAACTTCCACAGCAAGGCACTCCAAGGGCAGAGCACAGTTTGTGCTGTGCCGTTATTATTTAAGGGCAGAGAGAATTTCCCAAAGCACGTCATTAAACACCAGACTGAACATTAATCTAAACATAAGTCTGGCCACTAGCTAGACTGGTTGTGCATTTGCCAGTCTGAATGCTGTGCCTGCCCTTTGAGGCAGGGAAATAATGGCAAGTTGAGGAATTTTTTAAGCTTACAAGCACAAGATTTATTTTTGCTCCTTCCTTTGGTATCATTACGTTTAAATTTCTCATGGTTGGATTCTGTGAAAATTGGTCCATCTTTTATTCTTTGCCTTTAAAGCACTTTGGGTCTTTTGGAAATCTTAAAAGGTGCTAATGAAATGTAAATATATTTTCCTCCTGTCATAGATCCATACAGTACAGAAACAAACCCTTTGGTCCAACCAGCCTACGCTGACCATAATCCCAAACTAAACTAGTCCCACCTGCCTGAGCTTGAAAGATAGTCCTCCAAACGTTTCTTATTCATGTACTGATCTAAATGTCTTTTAAACATTGTAACTGTACCCACATCCACCACTTCTTCTGAAATTTCATTCCACACAAGAACCACTCTCTGTGTAAAAGGGTTGCCCCGCATAGAATCCCTACAGTGAGGCAACAGGCCATTTGGCTCAACAAGTCCACACCGACCCTCCAAGGAGTAACCCACCCAGACCCATTCTCCTTCCCTATTACTCTATATTATCCCTGACTAATGCACCTAAGCTACACACCCCCGAACACTCTGGGCAATTTAGCATGGCCAATTCACCTGACCTGCACATCCTTGGATTGTTGGAGGAAACTGAAGCACCCGGAGGAAACCTACGCAGACACGGGGAGAATGTGCAAACTCCACACAGAGAGTCACCCGAATCTGGAATCAAACCCGGGTCCCTGGTGCTGTAAGGCAGCAGTGCTAACCACTGTGCCGCCCCTCATGTCTTTTTAAAATCATTCTCCTCTCATCTTAAAAATGCCCTCTGGTCTTGGAATCCCACCTTAGGGAACATACACCTGTCATTCACCTTATCTATAACCCTCACGATTTCATAAACTTCTATAAAGTTTCCCATCAACCTCTTACACTCCAGTGAAAAAAGTCCCAGCATATTCAGCCTCTCCTTATAACTCAAACCCTCCAGTCCCAGCAATTATTCTCGCCAGATTGTTGCAATAATCTTCCCAGAGTGTTGATTGCTATTAGGCAATGGGCTCCCAAACCCAGTGAGCTTACTGGTCAAAACCTTTCGGCTTCTCAGGTTCAAACTGTGAGCACCTTTTAAAATTGGTGTTATTTTATGTGTCTCCTGTTCTCTGAGGAGATAGCTACCACTACCATAGGCTGCAAAAAGATGGGGCTTGCCAATTTTAGGGCAAATCCAGCAGTTTTAATTTATACTCGTTTTCTCTTACTCCACCATTAACAGCTCTGTTGTCTTTTTCACTGGACCTCTGCCACTGACAAAAAATATGAAGACAAAATTACTTTCCATTGTCCTGGGGACTTGTGTTCAGAACCCACTGAAATTTAATTTTTATTAATAAATCTGAAACTGGTCTCAGGAATGGTGACCATGAAACCATCACTGATTGTGGCAAAAGCCCACCTGACTTTTTTGTATTATTTAGGGAAGGAAATCAGCCATCTTTACCCAGCCCACAGTAACGCCAGACCCACAGCAATGCTGTTGACTCTTAACCACCCTCTGAAATGGCCCCACAAACCACTCAGTTCAATCAGGGATGGGCAATAAGTGATGGATCTGTCAGGACTCCCAACATCCCATGAAAGAATGTTTTTTTAAATGCAATCGAGGATACTGCAACTGCAACTGCAAAAGCACTGGCCATAATTTTACAATCTTCTTTAGAATCAAGGGCAGTGCCAGCGGATAGGAGAATTTTAAATGTTGCACTCCTGTTCAAAAACAAATTCAAATAAACCCAGAAATTGTAGACCTGTCAGTTTAACTTTGGAGATGGGTTTCAAAGTGTTAAAATATATTTTATAGTCATCCTTGTTTTTGTTCCCAGACTGTTGTTTCCATGGACAGTTCTCTCACACTGACTTGACAGAACGCATGTGAGACACTGTGTACTCAGAATCATTTCCAGGGCGGGGATATGTTTGCTAGCACACTCTACCCAATGTGTGAAAAATACCATGTTCACCTCTAGACATGTGTCAGAGGAGCTCAGTGGCACTCCTTGGACAAATAGATACTTCAACAAGGACAAACTCCTGACCACATTGGACAAGGAACTCCCAACACATCCATCCATTGACTCGATGTAATGTTGGCATTTCGACAGAAATGAAACCTGTGACTCATTCATTTCTGCCGTAGAGCATGAAGCATGGAGAGAGATTGAAAATTACAAGGCAAGATGTTTAAAACAATATACATTATTTCAGATGAAGTGACCTAGTGGGATCAGTGCAGATCCTTGTAGTCTTGTTGTGTATCATGGGAATGGGTGCATCGAATCCCTGCAGTGTGGAAGCAGGCCATTTGGCTTGGAGTGCATAGCTCCTTGAAAGTGGAGTTGCAGGTAGATAGGATAGTGAAGAAGGCGTTTGGTGTGCTTTCCTTTATTGGTCAGAGTACTGAGCACAGGAGTTGGGAGGTCATGTTGTGGCTGTACAGGACATTGGTTAGGCCACTGTTGGAATATTGCATGCAGTTCTGGTCTCCTTCTTATCGGAAGGATGTTGTGAAACTTGAAAGGGTTCAGAAAAGATTTACAAGGATGTTGCCAGGTTTGGAGGATTTGAGCTACCGGGAGAGGTTGAATGGGCTGAGGCTGTTTTCCCTGGAGCGTCGGAGGCTGAAGGGTGACCTTAAAGAGGTTTGTAAAATTATGAGGGACATGGATAGGGTAAATAGACAAAGTCTTTTCCCTGGGGTGGGGGAGTCCAGAACTAGAGGGCATAGGTTTAGGGTGAGAGGGAAAAGATATAAGGGATAACTTCTTCACGCAGAGGGTGGTGCGTATGTGGAATGAGCTGCCAAAGGAAGTGTTGGAGGCTGGTGCAATTGCAACATTTAAAAGGCACCTGGATGGGTATATGAATAGGAAGGGTTTGGAGGGATATGGGCCAGGTGCTGGCAGGTGGGACTACATTGGGTTGGGATATCTGGTTGGCATGGACGAGTTGGTCCATAGGGTCTGCTTCCATGCAATACATCTCTATGACTTTGCAGTCCAAAGTGCACCCCACCCCCACGCCCTCTCTCTGCATTTCCCATGGCTAATCCACCTAGCCTGCCACATCTCTGGACCATACGGGGCATTTTAGCATGGCCAATCCAGCCAACTTGCACATCTTTGATCCATGGAGGAAACTGGAGCAACCAGAGGAAACCCACGCAGACATGGCTAGAGCGTGCAAACTCCACACAGACAGTCAAACCTGGGTCCTTGGTGCTACCAGGCACTGATTCACTGTGCTGTCGTAGGTTAGGAGAGCCAAATGGATGTAAAATCTCACTCCCCTACTTCCACACAAGCAGTGATGAGGGGGTGACATTCCCCTTACCAGTTAGAGATTACAGCACGTTAGTGGATCCTGAGAGAAACTGCCCCTCACCCCTGAGGAATAAGACAGAGGAAGCCTGAGGCGAAAGTAGCCTGGTCAGGCAGGATAGAGGATGCAACTTATTGTTCTCAAAGGAACATTATATTTCCTGTAAAATGCAGAGTTCCCAAAGCTCTAAAAGCAGCTTGTTCCAATCAGGAAGGAGATTGAAACAATAAATTGAAATATGTGGAAAATACAGACAAATACCTCAATCATTGGAAATTTTTTTCTCACAAGAGTTGATTTGAAAGAGGTGCTTAAAATTATAAATTGATTTAAAAAAAGAGACAGTTTTCAATGATTAAGGTAAAATAGATAAAGCGAACTTAATGATATGATTAAATGTAGGACATGGAGCAGGAAGAATTTTTTTGTGAAAAGAGGGTTCAGAGTTATAGCCAATATTTAAGATAGTTTTTGATCGAAAGTTGAAGTTTGGGGGAATGTGGATGTGTGAACATTGTAGATCCTTGGAGATGGACTGCCACTTGTGAAGAATAATCACCAACTATTGCTGATGTAGCATCTGAGCCTAGAAACAGGCAGATACGTACAAGCAATCGAATAAACAGACTGCAAGTAATGCCCCATAGCATCACACCCCACATATGGTGTAATTGCATCAGAGTATGTTGAGTGCACGTGTGGGCCAGGGCCTTGTCATTCAACCTCCAGGTATCTTTCTTGTCTGGCATGGCCACCTGCGCCTTCCACCCACCGCATTCACCCTCAGAGGTATCAGCGTGCAGTTGGGTAATGCTTAGGGTGGGGCCATCCTCAGCAAAAGGTGGCAGACAAAGGATGGATGCCATTTGCCTAGGGCTGACTGAGCAGCTTTGTCAGCAGCCTGAGAAATGTCCCCCTCAGGATTCTGTTTATATGGTTCCCTTTGGTGGGTCCTGACCTTCAACACTGCAGCCTCCAATGGGAGCTCGCCAGCCTCCAGTAAGGTCTCTATTATCTGCCCATGTTTGACAGGGGTGCTCCCTGTGGTGACAAAACCTCATCTTCCCCAAACCTGGGCTGACAGGCTTCCCTCCATTCTCCCCGCTCGGCCAACTCGTAGCTCCACGTTCACTACTGCCCATCCCACTCGTGGTAAACCATCTACATATTCCTGCGAGTCATCCACAAACAGGGTCTCATTTGGTGCCTCCATGGATACATCCTTTATCCCACTTTCCTCTACTTCATCATCCACATTCCCACACTCATGTGGTTCACTATGGCCTAACATCCCTTCTGCTGGCTTTTCCTGGGTGTCTCCATACAATGGTAATGGATTTGGTTGGTGGCAAAAGAAGAGTTTCCCATTTTGCCCTTTTCATGTTAGAAACCAGTGTAATTTTCCTGTATTTAACATTTCTACAAGGGTGTGTTTGGTATATTTCCTGTCATCACGATAGGCTCACTGACCCTCACAGCTCATACAGCACAGTTTAAACTTCTGGGCAAGCCATTTACTATGGGATCCTCAGCAGTAGAGTAGTACCCTATGGGTCGCTATTTATTGCAATGGAGCTGGGTTACCTCTGCTGAGTAAAAACCTCCCTCTTCGCTGCAGTAAATGGGGAAGTCTTTACTCGCGTCTGGTAATCCCAGTCCCAGGGCAGACATTAACTCTGCTTTCAGTTTTGAATAGGTGTCTTCTTGCTCCAATCTCTAGTCAACGGGGTCCGTTGTAGGTTTAGCCCCTTTTACCAATCATTGTATGGGCTCAACAACTTTGACAAACTTAGAGATAAAATTCTTGCAGTAATTAAACAAGCCCAAGATCTTTCTCACACCATGGACTGTCACAGGCCATGGAATCTGTTATATAGCTATCCTCCTGTTGGCAGGCAATTCTTTCATGCCTTGGGAAATTAAATGCCCCAAGTAAAGAACTCTAGTTTTCCCAAATTGAGCTTTCTTTGGGCTGGCTTTTAACCCTCTGTCCGGCAAGTGCTTCAGGACTATGTATAGCGCCTCCTGATATCTTTGTTTGGATTCAGGAGGATGTCATTGACATATTGGAGCATTGTGCTGCCGTGAGGCAGCTCGACCTCCCTGAGTACCTCACTCATTACACGGTGAAAGATGGCTGGACTATTATGGAATCCCTGGGGAGGTCTGGTCCAGGTATACTGTTTATCCCTGACCGTAAATGCAAACGTATCTTGGGAGTCATGATGGAGAGGGCTCAACCAGAATCCATTTGCAATATCCAGTACAGTAAAGATTTTGTGGGTTGGGGGAGCCCATTTAAGACTATAGGGTGTAACTTAGGAGTGAGTCAAAAGTGTGGTGCTGGAAAAGTATAGCAGGTCAGATAGCATCTGAGGAGCAGGAGAATTGACACTTTGGTTTTAAGCCCTTCATCAGGCATCTGCCTCAGATGCTGCCTGTCCTGCTGTGCTTTCCCAGCACCACACTCTCGACTCTGATCTCCATCATCTGCAGTCCTCACTTTCTCCTAGTAATTTAGGAGTGACTCTGTTTAGGGCTGTATAATAAATTGTGAGACGGTAACTTCCATCAGGTTTACTGACCGGTTAAGTGTGGGAATTAGTAGTGCTTGTAGTGTCTCGGAGAATTCCCCTCTCCACTAACCCTTTCACAGATTCCACAAGCGCCCTCATGGCTTCGGGTTTTATGGGGTATTGACGGTGCGGCTTGTGCTCCAGACCCTCCATGACTATGGGGTCAATTTTACTCAAGCCTATATCTAACTTAATCTCCACCCATACCCCTGGGATGGAGGCACAAATGGCTCCAAAGCCATTATCCTTTAGCTGCCGATCACTTCCCATAGAGGGGGCGACTTGGACAGTGCTCAAGTGGCTTGCATAAGTCCCCATTCTTCCCTTCCTCCCATCAGGATGGGGCCAGATTAATTCACCCTTCTCACAGTCTATAAGGACTTTGTACTCATTTCCCATAAGAGTTCCTTCAATACTTTGACATACATACAATTGCATCAGTATATACAGATTATTGATTTCTACTAGAGTGGTCTCACTCAAGTTCGCAGGGATTCATTGTCCATTAATCCCCTTCACATAAATCATTTTGTTAGTTGTGGGCTGGGGTAGGTCACTAATAGATATGGAGGCTCCCGTGTCCACTGGGGGGATGGGGGAGGTGGGGGGACTGGGGAAAACTGGATGGTGGGGAAACTGGGGGATGGGGGCAGCTGGGGAGTACTTGGGGGAGGGGTGTTGGGAACTGGGGGTTGAGGGAACTGAGGGGCGGGGGCAGTTATATTTGGCTCCAGTGACTGATGAAACTGTTAATGAAAGGAATAGAGGGAAGGAATGCAACAGGACAGAGCCAGGGCTCCGATAGATGAGAAGGCCTTAGTCTAGGAGGTTGTAAGGCAGGCAGAGGTTATATTTGTGCAGGAGGCTAGCAATGAAAGGGACAGGAGCAGGTAGCCATGGAGGGGGAATTGTAGTGTCTGTCCTCCCAGACTGGCTACAGTGGTAGAAAAACTCCAACGCCTGCTATGCATAGTCAAGGTCATGTTCGAATGACACCTCCTGTCTAGCACAGCACCAACACCTCATGCTGTCTGATGTGCTCCGTTACCTGTGATCTCTGATAAGTGGTGCTCAGGATGAACATTCAGGTTCTCCAGGGTACTGTCACAGAGTTTGATATTGTTACAGGCCTCATCCCTCACAACTCACCCCGCACAGGTTACCAGCTGTTCAGCTACATCACTCAACAACACACATCGCAACATTACAATGCAATCACCAAGCTAGGGGGACAAGGGCAGCAGATGAAAGGAATCACCATCTCCTGTATTCTCTGCTCCAAGCCATATATCCTCTGGTCCTTCACTGCTAGAGGGATGGAGTTTAAAAACAGGGAAGTTATCTTGCAGCTGTATTGGGTGCTGGTGATGCCACACCTGGAGTACTGTGTAAAGTTTTGGTCTCATTACTTGAGAAAGAATATACTGGCACTGGAGGGGGTGCAGAGGAGGTTCCCTAGGTTGACTCCAGAGTTGAGGGGGTTGGCTTGTGAGGAGAAATTGAGTAGGCTGGGACTATATTCATTGCAATTTAAAAGAATGAGGGGGAATCTTAGAGAAACCAGCTTGTGGTGGCATGGTGGCTCAGTGATTAGCACTGCTGCCTCACAGCACCAGTATCCCATGTTCGATTCCAGCCTTGAGTGACTGTCTGGGTGGAGTTTGCACATTGTTCCTATGTCTGTGTGGGTTTCCGCCCACAGTCCAAAGATGTGCAGGCCTGGTAAATTGCCCATAGTGTTAGGTGCATTAGTCAGAGGGAAATGGGTCTGGAAGGGTTACTCTTTGGAGGGCCTGTTTCCACACTGTAGGTGATCTAATCGTGGGACTTTACCATGCCATCTCCTCCCGAACAATAGGTGCAGCAGTTTTTATCGTCTGAGTGACATGTACAGCAAAAGCCCGTGAAAGATGGCTTCTTGTGTTCTGTGCATGCACACACAGATCACTGGTTTCTGAGAACGTTGTGTTCTGGAAGTATTTCTTCTTTAGTTTGTTTCTGTTTTCACAACCAATTGTTATGCCAACCAATCTACACTTTTTCTCACGCAATATAAATTGTTACTCCCTTTGAAATTTAGCATTCTTGTGAACCTGCCCTGATAAGTACAGGAGAAGCTTCCCAACTTGTCTCGTGTACTTATCAGGACAATGAAAACGACACAGAGCCTTAGTGAGAGCACACTTGGAGCACTTTGTGCAGTCCTGGTCTTCTTACTGAAAAAGATATACAGTTGCACTCTCCAAGTGTGACAACCTCAAAGAATAGTCTTTGCCAGTTTTGAACGAGGGAGCATAGTTTCTGAATAAGGGACAGGCCACTTAGGACTGAGATGGGGGGAAAATTGTCACTGAGAGAGATTCTTTGCTGCAGAGGACCTTGGGAGTCTTAATCTTTGAATATGTTCAAGGGGCAGAGTGGCCTGCTCCCACTCCTATTTCTTATGTGCCTAAGAGAAAGGTTTATATATAAAGGGAGTGCAGTGGACATTGTGTATTGTTTAGGCCACTATCCTAGCAGTCATGTCAGGAATCTCTGGCCTGAGTGTGTAGGGTAAATGGCAGGTCACCTCAGTGCAATAGTTGCAGCTAAAAATGGTCACACCTCAGGCCTGCCAAAGAAAGCCAACAGAATTAAGTATCTTCAAGACCCCAGAAACCATAACCAAAATGTCTCACTGACTCTTTATAATCGGATTGCAAAGGGTTAGACCCCCGTGCCCATTGATTGGCAGGTTGCCATTCCTCGTCTGACCCTGACCTGACCTATTCAGTGGCCAGAGACGTAGGAGTGCCCAGTGTTGATGTCTCCCTGCCCCAGCCTCTTCTACTCCTCATCAAGTATAAGACAGGAACCCCATTACAATAAAGGACCATTGTAAAACTCCAGGAGACCCAGCATATTCTGGTCTTGATATGAGGTTTTCATTGGGCTCTCACTGGAGTTACAGCTGCCCTACATTAGAAGGAGTTAAGAATCATTTTAGGCTGCATGGACTTGTCAAAGGCAAGTTCCACGTGCCACAAATCCACGTAAAGATAAGGATCAGCACTCCAAAAGCTGGTGCTTCCAAATAAACCTGTTGGACTATAACCTGGTGTTGTGTGATTTTTAACTTTGTATCTTCAACCTGATTGAGTGAAGCCACTGGAGACTATGTCCCAATGTCCTGGTTTACACTGACCCCTAGTGGCCCATCCGGCACTAGTCAGAAATTTCCAAGGAGCAGATCCTACTCTGCTGGAACTGGATATGAAACCCCAGCAGATTTACGAGGGGAGAGAGGGCTCTGATCCAAAGAACTTCCCGAACAATATATTCTCTGAACCAAACAGAACTCTTTAATGGAAGCAATGTCAATCCAGTTGCTGTTCAAGAGCACTGCAGCAATTGGTATTACCTGTACTTTCTCAGTTCTTGGTGTATGTGTGTGTCATTTCTGCCTAATATTGCCTTTTCAAGACTTCAACTGGTACAACTCACTTACGCATTGGGCTGGTGTGGTGGAATAAGAAGACTTGATGAAGCTTGTATTGTCAGCAATTTAATTCTATAAATTGGAGCATATTTAATTAATCAGAGGCACAGTTGTTGTACTGAGAGGTGTGCGGTTTAACTGAGTGTTACAGTGGGAGATGGAGGTATGTGTGTGTATATTACACTTTGGGATGTAAATCATTCCTTCATGCTTAAATGATAGAAAGTGGCAGTGCTTGCAGCATCCAATTTTCTCTGGAGTGCAGCCTAGGAGCTGGAAGACAACATAATCAGGACATAGAGCACAACTCCAGGAGCAAGGTAGTAATTACAACAAAAGTTTACATAAACAGTTTCCATAATAAAGTTGATACAGATATTTACAGTGACGTGGAAGGTTGCAAAATTCAACAGGAAGGATGATTTTGCAAGTATAGACAAAATTCTTTGATTGATTTATAGACAGATCCCAGGTTATTCAGCTGTTTCTGTTGTATATGACAACAATGTTAAACACTGTCGTAATGAACATTACGTTTGCATGAGCTTAATATTACAGTTGTGGCACATTAATCAATCCAGCAAGATTTCTAAAAAGTTGCGAATGGTCCCAGATCATGTCGCTTCTCTCTTCTCGTCCCCCTGATTGTGTAACTCGGCCGGCAATGCTTGATGAAGGAGGAAGCTCTGTCTACATCATACGTCCAGGGGCCTGGAGTTGACCCTGAAACAATGGAATGACAATAGTCACAATGACAGCAAAGCACAGCAGGAAAACCTCAACTTAGCCACAGATCTAACACAAGGAATTTTCTCAGGACCTCTCTCACTTTGCCATCGTAACTTGACTGGAGAATAACAAGGAAGACTCAGTGGGAGTTACAAAGTGTTCCCTTCTACTACTTATGCACTTTACAACATCTGTACGCACTGGGATATTATTACAATGATAAATAGAATCTCTGTTTCCCTGTGAGCTTTACCATCCCTCCCAGTCCTTCCCCCTCTCTAATAACTAACACTGCAGGATCATCAGCTACCATAGAAAGACTACCTGCAGGTAAAGATTTTAAATGTCATTATTGGTTTATGCCAGCACACTTTGAATCACGCTGGTGGGAGCCCCTGGCATCCATCTTAAGTGCTCTCTTGTTTTCTCTCCTGCTTCCAGGGGATGGCTGCATATGTCAAGGGTTCATGGGAAACTCACGGTCAGAATCCCAGGCTTCCAAACACTGTGAAGACGGTTATCTCAGAGTACAATGAAACCTCGATCCGATGGACCAATGGGCCGAGAAGTAGGAGATAGATTTTAATTTAGATAATTGCGAAGTGTTGCATTTTGGTAAGACAAATTAGGGCAGAATTTACACAGGTAATGGTATGGCCCTGGGGAGTGTTGTTGAGCAAGGGGTCTAGGACTGCAGGTTCATAGTTTCTTGAAAGTGGAATCATGGTAGACAGTGGTATACATTCGGTATATTTGCCTTCATCAGTCAGAGCGTTGAGTATAGCAGTTGGGACAGCATGTTACAGCTGTAGAGGACATTAGTGAGGCCACTTTTGGAGTATTGCATACAATTCTGGTCACTCTGCTATAAGGAAGGATGCTGTTAAACTAGAAAGGATGTAGAAAAGAGTTGCAAGGATGTTGCCAGAAGTGGATGGCTTGAGTTATAAAGAAGAGGCTGGATAAGTTGAGACTTTTTTTCCCTGGTGTGTAGGAGACTCAACAGTGACCTTACAGATGATTTTACTTTGCTAGGGCATAAAGGTTAAGGTAGTTTCCCTGGGGGTAAGGTGCAAAACTAGAGGGCATAAGTTTAAGGTGAGAGAGGAAAGATTGAAAATGGACCTGAGGGGCAACTTCTTCCTGCAGTGCGTAGTGTGTGCATGGCATGAACTGGTAGAGGTGGGTGCAGTTACAACATTTAAATGGCATTTGGACAGATACATGGAGAAGAAATGTTTGGAGGGGTTGTTCAGTTGATGATACCTGGTCGGCATGGACGAGTTGGATCAAAAGGTCCCGTTCCGTGCTGTACAACTCTATAACAGTAGCCTGAAGTGACCATGTGACCTGAGGTGAACTCCTGACTATGAATGACAATCTACCAGAGGTTGGTCATCGGCTCCACACAATCTCCCATGTGTTTTACTAACTCCCTGGCAGCCAGTCCCTCACACTCAACACTTGCTGGTGCACAGACAGTATTTTGGGATCACCTGACCAATTGAAAAGTCCTATAAGAATACAAGCTCTTTCTTTCTGGCCGTTTATTAATGTTACTCCTCAGATTTCCCTTTGTCAGTCAATCACCCTGTTACGCTCGATGCAGGCTCTCTGCTCAGTCACCGCGTGACATAAAAGAAGTCATTCTCCACACACACAGGTGAATTGAAAGGGCCGTTCCAAAGAAAGCTTTCCAAATCATGGATCAAGACTGAGTGCTGAACCGTTGCTTGGGTCATGCTGTATGCTGTAGTACAAGGATGGTGGGGGGAGTGGACTTAAGGGTTAGATGGAGATGAAGAAAGAAGCTTAGGCAGGAGTGGTAATGACCTGGAATTCTCTGCTGAAGATCAGGGATAATCACGAATTTCAAAAGGAAATTGGATTAGATCTTGAAGGAAGTAAAGGTGCAGGGTGGTGGGGACAGAGCAGAGTACTGGGCCTATATGAGACATTCCTGCTGAACCCAGTGACCTCGTTCTGCGCCTCGATGACTATCTGACTCTAATAAAGGAATTTCAGAGTCATTCTGTAAATGTATAAAACTTCCTCACACTCTCTGTTTACTTCCAGCCCTTATTGAATTATAAGTGCAATAACCGAAACGCTCAGATCAAGCATTTCTAAGCCACCAACTTGAATAAATAATATCCTTTTGTGAAAGACAAATAGATAAGCATATTACAGAAAGTTTGATTATGTATGATTTATTCAGGAAGGAACATTAGCATACATATAGCTCCCACCCTCATAAACCATCAGCTCATCACCTGCCTGTGGAAGGTGCTGGGCTCCAAAATTTTGCATTATCAAATAAACCTGATGAAAGGCTTTTGCCCGAAACGTCGATTTTCCTGCTCCTTGGATGCTGCCTGACCTGCTGTGCTTTTCCAGCACCATTCTAATCTAGACTCTGGTTTCCAGCATTCGCAGTCCTTGTTTTTACCTTCTCAAATAAACCTGTTGTACGATAACCTGGTGTCATGTGATTTTTGATTTAGTCCTCCCCAGCCCAACACCGGCTTCTCCACATCACATCTTCAATGTGGTCAGTTGTGTATTTCCGCACTAATGCCACAGGGAGGAAATGGTCTCAGATTAATCGGTTTAATATGCTCACAATCAGCACTCCAACAATCAGCTGGTTCACACAACCCTCAGTCCCACCAATTTGATTGGGTGATACTAACCAATTCCAACTCAATGTTTCAAGAAAGTTTGTTTTTCTAACAAAACACAAACCATTTGACATGCAGTTTCATGCATTGATTCTCAGGCAGGCCTTGAGTATCACACCTTCTGATTTAAATGACTCCGCGTTCTTACCTGTTCTTTTCCAGGTTCCTTGCAGACGCCGACCTATTGAGAAAGCTGCAGAGTTCTGGAGCACATGTCGATCAGCTGGGAAAATGTTGTACGTTGGAGGCGGGCGGATAGGACGCACTGATTTGCAAGACAAAGAAAGACCATTATTAGCCCTCCACTACTATATTTCTTGTTGTGTTTCGACACAGTTAGAGGCAGTGGACCATCCAACTGTGACAGGTAATCACAAATGAGCATAACCTTGCTCTTATCCAACGTGTCATCAGAGAGTGAGCAAGGGCAGCACAGGCCAAGGTGCAGGCTAAGAGCAGTAGAGCTTTAGTTGGGGTTGGGTTTATGGAGGGTGAAGCACCACTGGCTCGGTCTGGAATGGATGTGGCAAATACATGGATGAGGGGTTCAGCAACTGATGCACCAAGTTAGGAGCTGAAGTGGGTGCAGATTGGGGAACGAATGGTGGAAAAGATCTGAGTTCAAAAGCTTAGCTTGGGGTCAAATGAGGCAGTAGTCCTGAGATGGTGGCATGGAGAGGGTAGGAACTGGTGGCAAGGGTATGGAATCTGTGAACGTGGGTGACATTAAGCAGACAAAAATGGCAATTTATAATGCGATAATGGCTATCCCTTACAGAGGGGCAGCAGACTTTGAACACTCTGCATTAAGATGTGCAATTGAATTGACATTTCTTGTTAACTCTGAGTATTTTGTATTATGGAGCATTCAATACTGGGAGTCTCCGCATTGACTGCACTAATAAACCATAGATAATTGAACTGCTTTGCTTTATAAGCAGGGCACTGAATTAATTTGGAACTTTCCTTAAATGTTTGTTTTGCAGCTTCATCAGACTGTGCCATACCAGGACATTAATGAGGTACTTAACCAATGCGACAACTACAGTCCCAGGGTCAGGCATAATATCCATTCTATTCAACAGCATCAAAAGCTACTTGGATTTATGTAGCCTCACTCACGTGGTAAGAATATTCCAAGATACTTCAGGGAGAATAATCTCTCAAAATTTGACATCTCGCCATGTAAAGAGATATTAGAACTAGTAACCAAAATGGTTACAAGAAGAATGAGGTAAAGAGGCAGAGTGGTTTAGTGAGGCCATTTCAGGCCTTAGGCCTTACGCGGCTGAGTGTACAGCCACTGATGGTGCAATAACAAAAATCAGAGATGGTCAAGGCTGGAATTGAAGGAACAAAGATCATTGGAAGGATTATAGAGCTGGAGGACATTATAGACAAATGGAGGAATGAGGCCATTGAAAGAAAGCGAACATGAGAACAAAGATCTTAAAATTGAGCTGTTAAGGACTACTATTTTTAAGTAGAGAAGGGATCTTGATGAAAAATAGACGTTAATGGTAGGTGTGAAAATGTATTGTAGGTTTCATATTATAGTAGGCTCAAAATGATAACTCTGCTTCGCTCTCCATAGACCTGCTGTGTTTCTCCAGCACTTTATTTGCTAACACAACATTTATTTGCTTACATAACATTTGTATCGAGCATTAATCAGACACCAAGCGGATATTGGAGAGTGATTTCCCGATGGATAGTGTTTTTCTCTGCTTCACTTTCAACTTCAATAAATGATGTGGAAGTGCCGGTGTTGGACTGGGGTGGACAAAGTTAAAAATCACACAACACCAGGTTATAGTTCAACAGGTTTATTTGGAAGCACTAGCTTTCAGAGCCCTGCTCCTTCATCAGGTAGCTAGTGGGGCAAAATCATAGGACCCAGAATTTATAGTAAAGGATCAGATTGTCATACAACTGATACGATGTATTGAACAAACCTAGATTGCTGTTATGTCTTTAATCACTTAGAATGGGGATGAAGGTTTTGAGTGATTAATATGTAAATCCCAGAACTTCTTTCAAGTCACAGTCCCAAGATAATTTTTTTTAATAAAATCTTAAGTTATCTTGGGACTGTGACTTGAAAGAAGTTCTGGGATTTACATATTAATCACTCAAAACCTTCATCCCCATTCTAAGTGATTAAAGACTCTACAGCAATCTAGACTTGTCTAATACATCGCATCAGTTGTATGACACTTTGATGTTTCACTACAAATTCTGTATGCTATGATCCTGCCCTACTAGCTAACTGACAAAGGAGCAGCGCTCCAAAAGCTTGCCCTTCCAAATAAACCTGTTGGACTATAACCTGGTTTTGTGTGATTTTTAACTTTGACCTCAACAAAGGCAGAGTATCTGATGCAAATGAAAATCCATCATACCAACATAACTTTGTAGTGTTAAAAATATCTGAGTCAGAGCCCACTGGGGCTGCCCTTTGAACTGAATTTCAATCTGAGACCTGGATCTAGTTTAGATCTAGGAGGAAGTGGGGACTGCAGATGGTGGAGATCAGAGTCGAGAGCGTGGTGCTGGAAAAGCACAGCAGGTCAGGCAGCATCCGAGAACAGGAGAATTGATGTTTCAGGCATAAGCCCTTCATCCTTCTGTTAGATCTATGATACAACATTAATGGGATTATTGACTACTAATAGTCTGTTAAAAAGACTAAGATTTGGTGCTCCATACACTAAGTGTGTAGTTGACCGTTTCATGGGTCACTGTCTGCTCACCTCCACAAGTGAAAAAAACTCACTAAATCAAGCTCCGAACAACCACCTTGGAGCTGACTAATGAGCCTTTCGGCAAATCAGGAGCCCTGATACTGAATCCTGCCTCGCCATGAGCTGCCTTCAGATTGTTGGGTTCTTGTTGGGATCTAAGCCACTTTTGATGCCTGATGGGAAGGTAGGTAATTGGACCAATGAGAGGTTGAGGTCCTTACCAGTCGTTAATTGGTCACTGAAGAGCCTCAAATGGCAGCAAATCAAGAAAGCAATCTATGGCCTCCCTCTCAGTTTAATTGCTGAGGTGGCAAGAAGATGATGAATATCTCTTGTGGGGCATCTTGCTGAATTATTTGCCCTCACTTGCCACTTCCAGGATGGGAAGAATTGTCCCTAAGACCACAACAGACCCAGAGCATAAAGTGTGGAAAATCCTATTGCAGGAGAGTTTTGGGAATGGACTAAAGTTAGCTGTTCCTCCTAAGCACATTACACTTCCTACATGGTCACATCTGAAATCTGTCAACTTACCATATTGCTTGAAAGTCACTAGCTGATAGAATATCCTAAATAGGAGCAGATTTGTATCCTGCTACCTCAGTTTTATTATGAAGAGATCCAAACAGTGATATCAACAGATGAAAACATACATTCAAACGACACTCCCTGCTGCTGCATTAGAGCACGTCATTACAATAAATTGATTAGCTCCTGCAATAAAGTAGTGGGAAGAGGGTTATTGTAGAAATGCATTGAACATTCACCCACTGATGCAGCTATTTCTAGGCAGCTGCTTTGTTCTTGGTGATTCACGCTTACCATAAATCCGTTGAGCAATAATGTAGCTTGGGTAAGACAGCTTGGTGCATTGGTGAGGACCGAGCATCGACTTCTGAGGGTAATGAAATACTGATGGCTGCTAGCGGGAAGAGAAAATAAACTCAGGAAAAGCTCACTTTCATCACATCATTGATTAAACAATATTCCACATCACACAGGAGAGAGACTGTTAGAAACCTGGAGATAGATATAATGCGGTCAGTTTCTGAAGTTAGGGAATTCAATGTTGAGACAATGAGGCTGTAAAGTGCCTCAGCAGAAAATGAGGGGCTGTTCTTTGAGCTTGTGTTGTTGGAACACTGCAGCAGGTCCTCGGCAGAAATGTTGGAGCAAGGTGGTTTATTGAAGTGGGAAACAACTGGGAGGTTAGGGTCACTCCTGCAGACAGAACCAATGCTTGGCAAAGCAGTCACCCAGCCTATGTTCGGTCCCACCAATGTAAGGGAGATTGCAATATGAGCAGCGAATGTGGTGAACAAGATTGAAAGAAACACAGTGTTTCAGCTGGAAGGTGTGTCTGGGGCCTTGGACAGTGAAGAGGAAGGTGGTTAATGGGCAAGTGTGATTACATGGGAAGGTGCCATGCAAGAGTGTAGCCACATGGGGAATGATGGAAGAGTGGACCAGTGGAGGTGATAGTCCCTGTGGAATGCTGACAGTGGAGGAGAGGGGAAGATATTTCTCATTTATTTTGCTCTCAGTGTACAGCGCCCATTCACTCCCTTACACACCTTCATTTACACCCATTTTACATCTTTTCTTTGTCCACCATTAAAAAAAAGCGAACCTTTGTCTTCTCCTCCACAGCCCCCATCAACGTGTAAACAAAACATTTCCAATACATTTCAGTCTTAAAGATTCATACCAAACTGGAAGTGATAACTCTGTTTCTCTCTCTACAGATGTTGCCTGACCTCCACTATTCTCTGTGTTAGTTTGTGATTCATCACTGTGTGATCAGCTCATGCTTTAGTGGATCTTGCTGAGGGAAAGTAGTGCAGCTCTCTAACCAGCTCTCACCAACTCTCCAGCTCCTAACCAGTTGTCTAGCTCTCCAAGCAGCTCTCTAGCTCTCTAATTAGCTTCCTAATTCTCTTTTCAGCTCTCCAGTTCCTAACCAGTTTTCTAGCTCTCTAACTAGCTCTCTAACCAGTACTCCAGCTTCTAACCAGTTCTCTAGCTCTCTAATCAGCTCTCCAACCAGCTCTAACCAGCTCTGCAGCTATCATTCCAGCTCCTAACCAGTTCTCTAGCTCTCTAACTAGCTCTCTAACCAGCACTCCAGCTCCTAACCAGTTTTCTAACTCTCTAACTAGCTCTCTAACCAGCACTCCAGCTTCTAACCAGTTCTCTAGCTCTCTAATCAGCTCTCCAACCATTTCTAACCAGCTCTGTAGCTAGCTCTCCAGCTCCTAACCAGTTCTCTAGCTCTCTAACTAGCTCTCTAACCAGCTCTCTCACTTTCTAACTGGCTCCAAGCTCCTAACCAGCTCTCTAATCAGTAAGATGGATCCCCAATGTTATCTCAGTTGTCTCAGTTTATAGTTCCATTAACTTCTCCTTTGGAGTTGATGGCATCTTGCAATGCTTGATTTTGTCACTTACCTTCACCTCAAAGACTGTCTTCTTTGCCACAGGACCAGTATTTTGGAACTGGCCTTTTTCATTCTGCGTTGAATTCCCCATCTCTGGAACAGCAGATTAAACATGGTTAGACCCAGCTAATTTGCGTGGTTGGAAGGTGATCAGCATCTTTTGCATAAGTTGGAACTGTTCATTCTCTAGCAATGTCAGATCCGTAAGGGATTGAAACTGGTCTTGGTCATTGATTATTTTGGGGCACAATGCGGAATGGGGTGTGATTCCTCGCCAGGCTGTTCCACTGCCAATTTCATCCACTCTGTGAAGAAGGAGCTTCCACAGGAAATTACAGCCCTGTATAAAACTGAATAAATCGTGTCTTTGATGAGTGGTGTCAAAATATGTAAGCACGTTGATAAAGGCCCACGTGTTTTAATAAACCTGATGTTCAATAACCAGAGAACTGGAATAAACAAAGGAGGCAAACTGAACCATAGAACCGAAATATTAAGCAAGAATAAGAGGAAGAGTGCAGTGTTTCATATTTGATTTTATTCTCAGTCCAATTCTGCTCAAATGGGAAACAAAGGGACTCTATTTGGTGAAAAACTGTATGACTGATTCTTAACATCAGGGGAAAAGCTGGACACACGTGTGATTCATGTTCTCATTCAGAGGTGACTATATAGGAGGTAGTCAATGATACACGAGAAAGGGGTATTATGGGAAACTAATTTCATCAAACTGTGACCACAGGATGAGGAGATTCATGTTCACATCAACAGAGTCCAATTTTGGTCTCAGGTCAGGCGATCCTGCGTCACATAAACAATGCGACCAGATTTTTCTGTTTGCAGTGTGACTCAGATGGGGGGGGAACCCAATCCCAATTCACATTCCTGATGCTAGTCTGCTGATAGGTGAGGATTTTCATGGAGTCCGGGCCTGAATGGCCCTAGATAAGGATCTGTCAGCCAATTACTGGCCAAAGGATGAGGGTGGTAGCCAGGGTGGGAATGGGAGTGGGACATTGGGATGAATCAATCACTGCGGCTGACCTCCAAGAGGATCTTCATCTTCCAAGTGAGCGGGACAAATGGAGAAATTGGATGCCATGAGGGATTGCAATGACAGGGGTTTCCTTGGTTGGGGAACCTAAACTAACTACCCTCATCTGTGAACAGCCCCTTGGGTGGTATTCAAGAATAGCTGCTGGCACCGGTTGTGTCATCACTACCAGCAAGAACGACGAGGTCACATGGGAGTGAAGCAGCAGGAGACATGACTGAGTTAGCCTTTTACCATTGAGCAGGTATATGTCTGCAATCATGCCATTTCAAGCAACCAGTTCACCACCGTCTCCTCAAGATTCATAGGCAACAAACGCTCCCAGCAAGGTTACATCCTGGGATAATTAACTGAAATATTGCTGTTTTCACCCAATCAGGTGTTTTAGTTCTTGACATCTGTTGCTGTGTTGCATTAATGGTTACTCTTCAAAAGCACTTCATTGGCTGTGAGATAGATGCTTTGTGACGGGCATTGGTTATGAAAGGTGCCATTTAATTGCAAGTCTGTCTTTATTTACAAGACATGAGCCCCATTACAAATCCAGGCTGAAAATGGAGGTCAGAACTGAAATGCTTATGTCGTTTTGCCATTTTGTTCACATTGTGGAGAGAATTAACCCAGAGCTTGGCATCGAGGTGGACTCCAGACGCCAGCACCATTGTAAATGAACTCCCATGTTGATCAATCTGAATTGGAATTAAATAAACTTCACAGACAAGAGTCAAAATTAACTAAAGTCAAGCAGACTGAATTCAAACAAGCAGGGACTGAATTGAGAAAATGCAAACTTTTGCGAGCAGTAAAAAAACCCATCAGGTTCTCTGCATTCAGTCTTAGAGCCACTCTAATTTGCAACCTATCCTTCCATCCTAACCAGTTCATGTTGTCCATTGTTAGTGGGAGACAACAATCCATTAATCAAAATGTGTGCAAAGATTATCAGCCTGACTTTGATTGAATGCAACTTAACAATTGAAGTAAATAATTGAACTTAGATTCCTGGGTGAGGTGTAACTTTGCAACAGGACTGATCCCTCCACAAAGTGATTGGCTAACAAACAAAATCCAATGCAAAGAAAACCATTTTCTCACAAAGCGAATGGTCAGGACCTAAAAGGATGGTGGACATAGTTCAATCACACTAATAAAATGGAGTTCAATAAGCACAAAAAGAGAAAGATATTTCAGGGCTTTGGGGAAAGGCTGAGTGAGTGAGTGGGACTCACTAAATTGCTCTTACAGAGCTGACACACAGTCAATGGGCTGACTGGCCTCCTCTGTGATGTAGCCATTCTCTGACCCAATCCTTGCAAGTCTATCATTTGTATACAATGCCAGAGTGACAGCCACTATTAGAATTTTGATTCCATTGATTGACGGATGTGAGGTACAAAATATATTTTTTTTCTATCTTTGTCTTACAATTTATTAAAATTCAGCTGAGTTGGCTTAATTTAATGAGGAGACCATTCAAAGTGGGCATCAAACCAATCACTGCAGCTCACTTCTCTCCACTCTGATTATATTCCCTATACTGATTATTTCTGTTATTGGAATAACCAGCCCTTCCCAAGGCTGCACCCAACACATACGAGCACACCGGCTGGAACTTACTGCACAAAAGCCATACCGATTTTACCTCTCTTTCTTGTTTCAGGGGTTTTCTTTTCAAAGAGGAACTCAGGGGTGTTGGGCGCTGATGGTGGCCCACTGTTTAGAAAGCAGAAATCCGGCCCAGTCTCATCCATTCCTTTTGGCAGGGGAGACCAATTCTCCATCTCTTCCATCTGCTCTGTTTGGGAGGCACCAGATGTATGATGAGTCACATTGGGGTACAGAGCTTCATTCAAACCCACGCCACTATTCTACGTACCTTATGACTGTCAGGTGCCATGCGCATCAACGAACAGGAGTAAGCTAAGTACCTGGCCAATGGCTTGTAATGGATTTAATAAGTAATAGAGTTATACAACACGGAAACAGGCCCTTCGGTCCAACTTAACCACGCCAACTAGTTTTCCCAAACTGACCCATTCCCATTTCTCACCGTTTGGCCCAAATCTTTCTAAACCTTTCTTATTCATGTACCTGTCTAAATTTCTATTAAATGTTTTAATTGTACCCACCTCCAGCATTTCCTTTGGCAGCTCATTCCATGCACTCACTACTCTCTGTGTGAAAATTTGCCCCTCAGGTCCCTTTTAAATCTTTCTCCTCTCACCTTAAACCTATGCTCTCCAGTTGTGGACTCCTCCACCCTGGGGAGAAGACCTTTGTGATTCACTTTACTTAAGCCCCTCATGATTTTCTCAACCTCTGTAAGATCATCCCTCAGCCTCCTATGCTCCATGGAAAAATAGTCCCAGCCTATTCAATTTCTCCTTATAACGCAAACCCTCTAATCCTGGTAACATTCTTGCAAATCTTTTCTATATGCTTTCCAATTTAATAATATGTTTCCTATAGCAGGGCAAACAGAATTGTCTACAGTACTCCAAAAGTGGCCTCACCAATGTCCTGTACAAATGCAACATTATGTCCCAACTCCTTTTCTCAAGGGTCTGAGCAATGAAGGCAAGCATGTCAAATGCCTTCTTCACTGCCCTGTCTACCTGCGATTCCACTTTCAATGAACTAAACATCTGTACTCCTATGTCTTGCTGTTCAACAATCTCCCCATGGCCCTACCATTAACTGTGTAAGTCCTGCCCTGATTTGCCTTACCAAAATATAATACCTCACATTTATCTAAATTAAAACTCCATCAGCCAATTTTTGACCCATTGACCCATGCACCTAGAATATTCTTAAGCTTCAGCTTAATGGCTGCAATCCTGCATAAGTTAGAAGGTTGCATTTCAAAGCTCAATCCAGAAACCTGGTCTGACATCAATACTGCACTGAGGAAGTGTTGCCGTGTTGGAAATGCACTCTTTTTGGAGGAGACGGTAAACAAAGTTGTCCCTCCATCTTAGGTGAACATAAAACTTTGTTTGACACTTTGGAACAATGAGAAAATAAAAATCATTCAAACAGATCATCTTATTGCTGCTAGTCAGAGTTTGCTGTGTGCAAATTGATGGCCACATTTTGAGCATCCCAACAATGGATCCCACTCTAAAAAGGACTTCATTGGCTGTGACACGTTTTGGGTCATCTAACGTCACAAAATGTGTTAAAATAAATGCAAATCGTTCTTTTTATAAATGGATGGGGGTAAACCTCCTCATAGTTAGTAGTATTCCAAACAATGAAACATTGTGAAGTGAAGAACATTTGTCAGAATCTTACTGGAAATGGTCAATGTCATGGTGTTGGCCAATCAGCAACAGGACCTGAGACAAATAAAACCTCCCTTATCATCAAACATGGCCAACTGTGTGAGAGGATGGGACTGAAAGGAGACAGTTTCCTCAATTAGTAATGGCCTAATCATCCAATGATCTAGATTCTGAGACAAGCCAAGCTATCTTGAATAGTAATACTGGTTAAAAGGTGCAATGAGGGAGGAATTAGTTTCTCCAACCAGGTTCATAGCCCAGAAGTGGCCAGAAAATGAAGCCACTGATGCTATCAATTATCTTTTCTTCTCCTTCCCTAAAGTTATGATCCATACCCACATTTCTGAAACTAACAACCATCTTGTTACCAATTGCCAAGTTTTACACTTCAGAGCTGTGCAGAGATGAAACCAGCCATGTGCACAAGACTTTATTTACAAATGCTTTTGAAAAGTCTGCACTTTCATGCTTCCAGTTTCTCACTTCAGATTAGTTTCAGTTTCCCTGTAATGCCACCTAGCAAGTTTGAGACGATTTGTAGCTCAGGTTGAGGTTCTGGATGTAGGTTTGCTCGCTGAGCTGGAAGGTTCATTTCCAGACGTTTTGTCATCCTAATAGGTAACATCTTCAGTGGGCCTCAGATGAAGCACTGCTGAAAATTCCTGCTTTCTATTTATATGCTTGGGTTTCTTTGGGTTGGTGATGTCATTTCCTGTGGTGATGTCATTTCCTGTGGCGAAGTCACATCCTGTTCCTTTTCTCAGGGGATGGTAGATGGGGTCTGACTTGATGTAAACATACATACAAACATATAAATAGAAAGCATGAATTTTCAGCAGTGCTTCAATAATTTCTTGTGGTATCAAGTTCCACATTCTAATGACTCTTTATGTAAAAACATTGCTCCTGAATCGCATATTAGACTGACAAGGGACTATTCTTACCTCCAACAATTGGAAATACCTTCTCTTTGTCTACAGTATAAAACCCTAATAGTGCAGATTAAATGGTCGGAATGTGAGAATGGCAGAACAATGATGTGGTTCAGCACCTTTTCTACCCCAGCACTCCACCCCTCCACACTTCATGTCAGCTTTGAGGAAGAATCATCTCAACACGAGACATTAGCTTGCTCTCTCTCTCCACAATGCTGCCTGACCCGCTGTGATTTCCAACACACTTTTTTGTGTTCAGTACAGATTCCAACATCTGCTCCTTATAATCTCTATTAGGACAGCCCCCAGTTTGCTCTTTTCTAGAGATCGGAGGTCCAGTTTAATGCAAGATCTCCTGACCAGCATTGTCTCTCAGTTCCACTATGTGAAGAAACCAGAACAATGCCTTGCACCCTCACACTGATACCTGAAACTTGCAACTACTTTCCAATTTGCTCCTTGCTCAGCCCAAACTCGGATTAGGCTGAATTTACTTAACAACAATTAACAAGAAAAGAACACAGCTTCTCCGGTTGCTCGAGTGTTTCTGTAGTATACTTACTGACAGTTTTATGGAGCGGTGAACTGAAATTATTATCCTTTATTTGGTCCCTGAAATCAAAGAAAAGAATCAGTTCAAAGTTTTAATCTGAGGTGTGGTTTTTCCACTTGTGTAAAAAATGGCTTTGTGTGTTTCTAATATGATTCTCTAAGAATAGCCTGGAGACAAAAAGCACAAATGTGAAATAAATACCTCTGACAAAACAATGTGTGTCTGATGGTCTGATAGCTAGAGCAGTGCAGTCTGGAGTTGTACATCGGGACCATGCAAATTCCCAGATTTAGCTGAATCTTTTTGAAATGACTGGGATTTGGAAGATTCTAATGGGAAATTCCCCTGCACCTAGATTCCTTCAAAACATCCCTTAAAGTTAGAGAATTTGAAGGATTCCACTTCTGCTAATTTAGTAGGCATCCATGGTAAGTTAGACATTAAGGAAAGTGAGCTAACTCCTGGGGAAACGATTACATTGACCCTCGACTCACAACACCCACCCCAATTATAACTCTCCCAACTCTTTACTCAGCCCAGACCCTGACAACCAGGTAAAAACAACCAGCCAAACGACCAGCTCCTCACCAATTATAAAAATTCCACACCCTCCCAGGACTTGATATCCCCTTCCAACAGCCTGAATACCACACCTCTTGACCTTACACCTCCCCATGCCAGCCTGAACATCCTCCATCCTCACCTTCCCTGCACCCTCCACCAGTCCAATACTTCTTTCATCCTCTGCAGCCCTGAACAACCCCCTTACTTTCCAAACCTGGTATTACTCCCACAATGCCCCTACATACCTGGCAGCCTATTTATCTAACACTCTGGCAACCTTACTCACCCGACGCCCAACCTACTTGGCAATCTACTTACCTGGCACCCTGCTCATGGCACTCTACCCACTGGATTTCTACCTACCTGGCACCTTACCTAACTAGCAGCCTGGCAACTTACCTGCCAGCATGCCAAAGCCTTTACCAATTCCAATGCTAACCCCACACTTACTACCCTTTCACAGAAGCTGCTGAACATTCAAGCCTTGGAACATAGCACACTATCTGTTGCAAAAGGGATCACTATTCGACACCCCAATGATACTGCACTGTTATTGAACTCTGCTGATTTCAGCCAAGTTTCATATTTCTGAAGAATCTGGTGTCAAAATTCCTCCAGAAGTCATTAATAATGAAAAGAAAAGGTAATCCTGCATTGAGGAAATATTGAGTAGAAGACGGTTTCTTTTTTCAAACAAATCCAACTAACGAGTTGGACCAGGTCAGATATCCTGTTCAGAGTTGACACTTACATCCAGGGTTCAGAAATGATCAGTGTTTTTCATGGATTAGAAACTCAGTTTCATTCCACGTAACCCAAAATTAACCAGACCCAAAAAAAGGCCTGCTGTCCTTTGTACAGTAATGTCATAAATTGTCTGTTATACGCCTTCTTCAATTGATTGAATTCTGTTTGGCAGTCACACTGCGAGATAGGGTGGTTGGGTTGATCCTTAGCCCACGTTCACTTTCAACAACGCTACACTATGACCCAAATGTCATTCACTGACTACAAAATTGATATTTTGGGATTCTGAAAGGCTTTAAAACTAATGTAATGTCTTTCTTTGTACCATGCTTCTCTCCTTTTATTTTTCATGTTTAATATTTTGATAGTTTTACCAACCAATGGTACAGTTTGTTGAAGTGACTTTGTACAATGGAGTGATAATTTAGCATACATTTCATTAATAATCTCTCATTTCTAATATCGTTTTAACTCTACTCATACCAATTTAAAGATTGTGAAGCTACTGAAGAGTGAAAACAAAACCACCCTGTCCAACAAAAGTAAATACAGTAATCACTGAATTCTCTATTGTCCTGTGGTGTTTGCATTGACTTTCACTCTTTACAGATTGTCTTCCAAGAACTTAGAGTTGTGTAATTCAATGGCTGCTGACTACATGTGGCTCATTAGGAATCTGGATGCTAACCACATTTCTGATAAGCAGATTTTTTAAAAAACTAGTGAAAAACACAGTTGCTAGGAGCTCTTGTGGTGCTGTGGTAGCATCCCTACCTCTGGACCAGAATGGCTGGGTTCATGTCCCCCCTGTTCTAGAGGCATGTAAAAAAATAACCTGAACAGGTTGTTTAGAAAATACCTAGACACAGTTGCTGGATCAGTGGTGCTGGAGGTAGTTGCATCAGCCGCATGGCTAATGGCGTTTCCGAGGCCAGGGGAATCTGGGCCTGTGATTTGAATGGAGTACTCTCAACTGCACAACATATGCAAGTGAAATTTAAGCTATCTGTGTACTTCTTAATCAAAGTGTTTAGCAAGGGTGTGCATATGTCTTTTGATCAGTGAATATTTATTTCCTTTGGTTTATAAACAGAGGTAGGTGTTTGTTCAGTAAATATGCAGGTATGCAATGTACCTATCTATGTTGTATAAGGTGTCACCTACTAACGATACCTCATGTGGTTAGAGCCGTGTTCCCATAGTGACTAGTCAGCAGTTACAATTAGATAACAGTTAAGAATGAAAAAAGTGGTCCTCCCTCCCCAGTCTCCTTCCATACCTAAGTGGCTATTCTCCATTGGAAAAAGATTGGGAGCAACCTGGAATCCATGACATGTTAATCCCAGTGTACGAAGCTCAGGCTGCCATTCAGTAACAATCTGGTGAAATGGAAGAACAGACTCAAAGTGCTAATTGGGTCCTCCCATTCCGATGTTCCTACAAGCCCTGAAAGTTTGGACCTGACACAGCCACACACTCAAGACTAAACTGGCTGATTAGAATTAATTCTGAAATTTCATGCATTGGTGCCCATCTAAGCTGTAGGGCAGCCATCGTGCATTGATTAAACATCAGCATCATCAGCTCTCCTTTAGACCATGGATGCTCAGTAAATAGCTGGTACAAAGCATATAAAGGGATGTTACCATATTAAAAAGATATTTTTAAAAGGGTGATATTGTAATGCTAAGTTAAAAATGGACTAGGAGGGAAAGATCAGGAAAATTATAATCTTGGACAGCAGAGCAATGTTGCATTTTATCAGTGAATATATTCCTTTAACCCTGGGTAAATGTGTGAATGTTCAACTCTTGCATCTCAAACTCACATTTCTGCTACACAGGCACAGATTTTGACATTTATCTATTCAGTCAAATTGAGATTATGAGTGCTGATTCACCATTTCAGCCTGAGGTACATCACAGCTCAATCCAATCCTATCACACAAACACACACACTCACATACTCAAACACAAACAAAATACACATAGACATACATATACACACACAAATGCACAGATACGCTTGCACACACATACACATGTGGACACAAACACACCCTCTCTCTGAAACACAAACACACTCTTGCTCTTACACATTCTCACACACACACACACACCTCCAGTCCACATTGTGCCAATCAGCACACCTAGAGTTCATACCTTGCTAAAGCAGTCATCAGGCGCACGCCAGGAGAAGGTGAGTGCTGAAGTACTGAGTCGTTGTCCCCGATAAAATGGGAAGGTAGATGATAGAGTCTGCGTTCAGGAAAACGTGGAGGGTAAGTCTTTATCTGTCCCAGCATCTTCTGGAGATTGTTCATCTCATCATGCTTCATAGTATTAGGTCCCAACGTCCCCTCCTGATTCCTTAAACCCATTTTCAACATCGGGATGTTTTGCTGTGTTCCTTTTGGGTGTGGTGAGGCTGTATCTCCTTTTGCACTGATGCCATCATAAGCAAATGACTCTTTTGTTGGCACCTTGAGTTTATAAGCATCACTGCCATTATTAAGCATGGTCTGAAGATTGAAATCTTTGGTCATTTCATGGTTGAGGGACAAAACTGCAGGATCCTTTCTGGTATCAACTAACAAGATCATCCCTTCAGCCTCCATTGATGGACTGGCTCAAGAAAAGGAGAAACATTATGTTACAAACCTTTGCATTTCTTTCTGACCAATACTTCTTAGAGTTCCAGTTAAGGAAGAGGGGTAAAAGAATGATCCGATAATTGAGAATAGTTTCAGAAGTAAATAGTCCCCAGCCGATACAGAGCTATTCAATTCAATTGCATCCACACAATTCTGGCTCAATTGCATATACCTCCTACCATTAGACATAGGAGCAGGGAAAGGTCTTGCTGCCTCTCAATGCTCCTTCACCATTTCATAAGATCATTTTCCATCCTTGACGTGAGTTCCCTTTCCTACCAGATCCCCATGTTCCTTGATTCCTTAAAGTTCATTCCTAGCCTTGACCATACCTAGTGACTGAGCATCTGCAAGCCTCTGGAGTGGAGACTTCCAAGGATTCCCAATTTCACCAGCCATTCCAATGGTCTACAAACTAGAATCAGGATGATGTCAAGATGCACTTCCTCACTAAAAGGATTAAATCTGGAACCTTCTCTCTTAAACGTTTGGGGGTACATGGTGGAGTAGGAAGGGTCAATTGTAAATATCGGATCTAAGGTTGAAGGTTTCTCTTAAGTTAAAATGTTAAGAGATACGCAACTGAGATAGAGAATTCGAGCTGGGATATGGATCAATTGTGAATGTGGAAAGGCTCAGGCTGGAAGGGATACTCTATTCAGAGTTTTCTTTTCATGGATTGTGGATGTTCCAGTCATATTTCCCATCCCTAATTACCCCTGTGGAGGTAAGTCACTATTTCAAGTATATGTCACTATATGATATAGAGACAACCACAGTGCTGTTACGGAACACTGACCCAGTTACAGTGAAGGAATGATGCTCCAGTTCCAAGTCATGAAAGCATGTGATTTGGAAGGGAACCTACGAGTGATGTATCTGCTGCCTTTGTCCTTTGTGGAACCCTGCTGTGATGTTCCTTACCCACGAGGAATTGGCTTGAGAGAACCATAAACGTAGTCGCCAGACCAGCCCACTGCAACTGGAAGCCCCTCCTCCATTCAACCAGAGTCAAACTTGAACCCTAACGCAAGATAATGGGTCTGGGTTTCTGCTGCGGTTTTCCAATTGGTAGCAAACTCAGAGATGGAACAACTTTGTGTTTACACCACTCTTCCAGCCTTGTGACAGGCGAGCGGGTGAACTCCTGCAGTAAGTTCAGGAAATCTGGCAAAAGAAATGTGACAGTTGGACTGAACACTGTTGTTTTCCAAGTGGGGTTCAGGCTGAGCAATTGTTTAGTGATTGCTCTGTATACATGCATCAGACAGAGGAAGGCATAGATCTCATTTCACCAAAGACAATGCTGACGTGCCACTAATCATCGCATACACAGACTTCAAAATGGAGATTCAAGTTAAACACCTGAGATTTAAGCCCGAAGTCTTAATTGACAATTTGATGAAGCACAGAGTGAGAACAATAATGAAGATCACCACTGATCCATACTCTAATCCCATCCACTCATCTTAACTTCCCGCTTATGGAGGGAGTTTGTGTGTTTTCCATAGCTTACGTGGAGAAATATTTCACAATTTCTCTCCTGAATGGCCTTGGTTTGATGTCAAAGTTATATCCCCTTATCCGTCTCCTACTGCAGTTGGAAAAGTGTTTCTTTGTATTTCCATTTCTCATTTCTTTCAAAATCTTCATGTCAATCTAATCAGCTCCAAACTAATCTTCTATATTCCAAGGAATAGCAGCGTAATTTATGCCCTGTCTCCTCATCAGTAAACTCTGTATGTCCTTGTAACATTCTTGTGAATTTGCATTCACTCATCTGAAGAGCAGTATAGCCTTCCTAAAGCAGTAGTGCTTTGAACTGTACACAGTGCAGTACTCTGGATATGGTCTAACCAAAGCTCTGCATAATTGCAGCAAAACCTCTTTCCCTCTTTATATTTCCAGTCCTTTAATTATAAGAACTAACATTCTGTTAGCCTTTTGATTCTTTTATGTATCTAGTTCCTACATGTTATTGATCTGTGTAGAGCAATCCTCAAATCCTTCACTGTTCTTAGCTTCTGAAAATTTCAAAATTATTCCAATCTATCCTTTTTGATCACACTTGCTCTTTAAGTTGAAATCCATCTGCTATGATTTTACCCATTTATTTAATCCACCAAAGATTTTTGTAATTTTGCGCTCTAAGCTGCATCACTTATTATGTTGCCAAAATTTCTGTCATTGGGAAACTTGGCTCTTTATTGGGTTGTCTAAATTATTAATAAATATGGTGAGTAGTTGAGGTACTAATACAGATCCTAGTGGAACAGTTCCTTCTGATACAAGTGTATATCCAGTACCTGTCATCTACCACCAAACCAATCTCCTAACTAGGTTAATATTCTGCACCAAGTCAATGGCCTTATCAAATGTCTTATGTAAATTCATACATCTATATCAATGATATTCTACAGATCAGATCATCAAAATGTCCAATTCAGTTCAGTAGTCATGTCATATCCTTTTACATCTCTCTCTAATCAGCTCACATCTCCCTTAAGTGCTCGGCCACTTTGCTCTTATTTATAGGTTCCAATATATTCCCCACAACCAACATGAAACTAATGGGTCAATAATTTCCTGGCTTATTTCTCTCATCTTTGTTAAATACATTTGCAATTTTCCAATAGAAAAGGATAATACACAAACTGAAAGAAATTCAGTACCTTATGGTTAAAAGATCTACAACTTCTTCAAAAACTACCTTTCAAACTCGGGGGTGGAAACCACCGGAGTCATAGGGATTTATCAGTTTGTGTGTCACCCACCATCTTTAATACTTTTTTGTCACTTACATTCATTTCAGTGACTTGTGATCTTTGAAACATTATTAATTTCCCTGTAATGTCACACGTAATGTTTTCTTTTTTGACTGTGAAGACTGATGATAAGGTCTGAATGTTCAAAGTTTGTGCGAAGATTTGTAGCTCGGGTGCTCGTTGTTGTGGTTCTGTTCGCCGAGCTGGGAATTTGTGTTACAGACGTTTCGTCCCCTGTCTAGGTGACATCCTCAGTGCTTGGGAGCCTCCTGTGAAGCGCTTCTGTGATCTTTCCTCCGGCATTTGTAGTGGTTTGAATCTGCCACTTCCACTTGTCAGTTCCAGCTGTCCGTTGCAGTGGCCGGTATATTGGGTCCAGGTCGATGTGCTTATTGATTGAATCTGTGAATGAGTGCCATGCCTCTAGGCACCTATAAATGCTGGAGAAAACATCACAGAAGCGCTTCACAGGAGGGTCCCAAGCACTGAGGATGTCACCTAGACAGGGGACGAAACGTCTGCAACACAAATTCCCAGCTCGGCGAACAGGACCACAACAATAAGGGCTGAATCTCAACTTTCCGAAATTCTGGTTGGGCTGGGCTTGTGGCAGGGGTTAAAAAGCAGTAAATGTGGAATTGTAACCAAACCTGCCCTCTCCCAGTTGTAAGGGATGGGGGTTGGGGAATGGGTGACACGTGGTCCTTCATAGAGTCATATAACACGAAAACAGACCCTTCGGTTCAGCCAGTCCATACCGAACATAATCCCAAACTAAACAAGTCCCACCTGCCTGCTCCTGGCCTATGTCCCTCCAAACACTTCCTATTCATGTACTTATCTAAGCTTCTTTTAAATGTTGTAACTGTGTCTGCATCCACCACTTCCTCAGGAAATTCATTCCATACGTGAATCACCCTCAGTGTAAGAAAATTGCCTCTCATGTCCTTTCTAAATCTCTTTCCTCTCACCTTAAAGTATGCCCCTGAGTCTTGAAAACCCCCTTCCAGGGGAGAGACACCTACCATTAGTCCTATCTATAGACCGCTACAAGATCACTTCCCAACCTCCTACGTTCCAGTGGAAAAAGTCTGAGCCTATCCAGCCTTTCTTTATAAATCAGACTTTCCATACCAGGCACCATCCTGGTAAATCTCTTCCAAACCATCTCCAGCTTGATAATAGCGTTCCTATAATAGGGCAATGAGAACTGGACACAGTACTTCAGAAGAGGCCTCACAAATAATCTGTACAACCTCAACATAACATCCTAACTCACATACTCAAAGGTCTGAGCACTGAAGGCAACTGTGCTAAACACCTTAACCACTGTCATTTACCTTTATATTTACCTTTATACCATTTGTCTCTTCTGTTTTATAATTATCCTGTCCTTAATGAACGGCTCCCAGGACAAATTTGCTAGTTGAAGGAACACGAGAAGGGTAGAATCTGTGAATTGTGTAAATGTGTTTACAGCACTGTTTACAGGCCAGAAGCAGCAGAAATGAATCACCCAGACCCCTATCTCTGCACCATGACCAGACCTTCCCATGACCATTAGTCTCCCCCCTCAAACATGATTGATACTATCATCAGATACTCCCCATCCCCACAATCAGGAACCCTCCACTACCAACAGTCAGCACTCTCACCCTCAAACAATATTGCTCCTGCTTATTCAGGATTGTGTTTATAACGGATTTTTATTATTTGGGAGTTTGCTTTAAAGTAGAGGTGAATGGGTTTTTGTTTTAGGTTTTTAGGTGACAGTTTTTAAAAAAAGGTGAAAAAGTCATTTTTGAACAAAGGATTCAAAACAGCCTTTCCGGGAAAGCATGTGACTTTGGTTAAATGGCTCCTGGGGAGTTAATTGCTTAAGTAGACCTTTTATGACCTACAGAGACAGATGACCAGGAGCATCTAAGAGGTTGAGCCCAGAACAGTTGCGTCCCACAGAAGTGTTGTTTAATTTTGTCAGTCTCCAGGCCATCAGAGTTAGAAAGAAGTGTTGAGCTATTTTAGCAGCCTTTTGTTTAAAAGTTTACCACGTCTATCGTATCTTAAGGAAAGGATGTAAAGAAAATTACTGAAAGGAACTGCTAATAACTTTGTCACTTGATGAAGAAATTTTAAAGTGAGTATTGTGGTAATACTTTACGAGAGTGGAGTGCCTGGAAAGAAAATTGCAGAGGGAAAATGAATTGAGATTTTCTTTTTAATTATTTATCATGAGGTACTTCAAATTGTTATATACATAGTTTTGTTTTTATTCTTTGGTAAAATCTCTTTTAAAAGCACAGTTCCTTCACAGTAGAAATGAAATGCAAGGGAAATGGAATTGAAAAAGGCTGAATTCCAAAGAGATAGAGGAAAATTAGACAACATGGCTTGGCTGGAGAAGCACTCAGAGTAAAGGAAAAAAGAAGAGATTGTATTTCAGAGAACGTCTCTCATTTAAGTTAGGGATATAATTTAACTAGAAATCTAAATTTAGGGTTATATTCAAAAAGAATGGAATTGAAACATAGCTCTTCATATTTGAAAAGGAAATTCTGGGATGACCAAAATACGCTTGGACATTAATGTTTCAGAATGTTGGGAAGGTACAACTACAAATGGGTCTGTCGGTTTTTCAGAAGATACATAGACTAAAAAACTATTAAAAGGATATACTTAATGCTTATCCCTGATTTTTATCAATTAAAATTTAGGGCTACAAGTAACGTAACAAGACATTTGTAGAATTTGCAAGGAAATAAAAATTGCTGTGTGACCAGTGGCTTCAATCACCGAAATTATGGAAACATTTTGTGAAAGCGATGGGAATCATCATTATGGAAGAATTCTGAAGTCGTATTCAAGTAACTCGTAAATAGAGGGGCATTCAGTATCAAAATCTGAAATGTGGCAATTTTAGCAGATGCTTATGATAGCTCAGTTTTTTTGTGGGAAAATAGTCATATGGAAATTAACAGAGGGATAGGAGGAAGAGAAAATGTGGGAATGGAGAAGCTATCAGTCTGAGGGAGCAAATAGAAGAATGTCAAAATATTAAAGGAGAAAGGCTTGAACTTTGAGGCAACATAAAAAAGACGGTGGTAAGATTGGACATATTAAAGCTAATTGCTGGAACCTAAATGGGAAACCTATTGTAACAGTAGGAATGAACAATGAATCCTCAGAAAAGAGTGCATCATGAAAGGAAATGGACAGCTAAATTGTAGCAAAAGTAGAGGTGAAGCATATTCCCTAATAGGAAGAGAAAATTATATCTATGTTGTGAAGTAAATTCTTCCTCTATTATTGATGATGAAAACCCAAACTCTGGGTCAGATACGTTGATGACACCTTTGTAATCATTAAAAACACAGAAATAGAGAATACACACCGGATCATCAATGCCACACTCACAGGAATCCGATTCAC